>NW_022589740.1:8633824-8807220 GCF_004348235.1 Phoca vitulina | reverse complement strand
CCGGCTTGGTGCGGACCCTTCAGAAGGCCCAGCGCCGAGACGTGCGGGGCTGGCTTCCCGACCTGGCGGAGCGCGCGGGGCGGGCGGACAGCGCGTTCCCGCTCCTGCCCTCAGGCGCTGGCAGCCCCGCGGCTCCGGGCAGATGGAGTTTCCGGCCTGGCCCGGCGGTCGCGGAGCCCTCCGCCCGCGCTCGCTCCTGCCTGAGGTCAGGGCCCCCGCGGCCGCAGCGCGCCGTCGCTCGGAGCATCCGGAGGGCAGTTCCGCGGCGTGTCCACACCCTCTCGCCCGCCGCTCCCTGCGTGCCGGGCCGGGCGCCGGGTGGCTGGCTGGGCTCGCCGCCGCGGCAGCTCCGAGGCTGGGCCCTCCCCCGCCGTGGCTGCGGCGCCGAAGGTGGAAATGCGGAAGTTTGCAGCCCCGCTGACAGATGAGGCTCGCGCCCCGCTCGGCGTGCGCTGCAGCGGCTCCGCGGCGCGCCGGGTCCCCGCCGTCCGCGCCCCGCGCCCCTAGAGGCGGACGAGCCGCGCGCGGGCCATGGCCACGCTGCCGGGCGCGGAGCGGCGCGCGTTCGCGCTCAAGATC
The DNA here is from genome assembly GCF_004348235.1 of Phoca vitulina. Taxonomy (NCBI): domain Eukaryota; kingdom Metazoa; phylum Chordata; class Mammalia; order Carnivora; family Phocidae; genus Phoca; species Phoca vitulina. The sequence continues at coordinate 8,806,641 of NW_022589740.1, read as the reverse complement.
AACAGGTAAGACGCGCCCCGCGGCGCCGCGCAGCCGCCGCCGCCGCACCGCCCCGGGCCCGCCGAGCGCCCGCGGGGGCCGAGTCCCGGGGACGGCGCGGCGGGGTGCACCTGCGCCCCCCCTGCCCCCACCCCGGAGGCGGCCGCGCTGGGACCGCTGAGCGCGCGACAGTGTCCGTGCGCGCCGGCCTCCGCCCGCGCCTCCGCGACGGTCCCAGCCCTCCCGGGTGTCCCGGGCCACCGGCGTCCCTTCCCTGAGCGAGCCCTCGGGGCCACCTCCGCGACCCGCGTCGCCCGCGCCGCCCTCGGGGTCTGACAGGTGGCCGCGCCGGGGAGGGTGAAGGGCGCAGGGCGAGCTGTGCTGGGCTCGCCGCGGACTTCCTGATGAACTGCGCCGGCCTTTGAGACCTGCCGGGAGATGGGGCAAGTCAAGAAGCGGTTGCGGTGCGACTTGTGTTTCCAGGCAGCTGCTGAGGACTTGGGCTGTTCTGAGCAGGGCTCTTTCCCCTCTCGTTGTATTTTCCCCTCCGAAGAAGTTTGGCTCCTGTTGACATCGCTATTTTTATTCCCTGGTCCCAAGGAGCCGTGAAGGGGAAAAAGTGATTTTTTAAAAATTCTCCATTTAAATAAACAAAAAGGAATGGCCTGTGGCTGGCATTTTTACATTTCTAGCGCTCTGGCGGAGAACTAAGGGCAATGAATCCACCTCACCGTCCGGTTCCTAATCCAAATCGCACACATTCAGTGTGAGCACATTTACTGCTCAAAGTTCTCGCCAGAGGTGCTGCAGCTGCAGTTTTCCCTCCGCTGAAAACTGCTGACAAGTATTGGGGGACATTTTTGTCCTGCCCTGAGAAATCGAGACTGTCCGGTTAAAAGATAACACGAAACTGGTCCCGAAGGGTCAACTTGTTATTCTCCTGTGCCTTCCCTGCTCTAGGACGTGTTATTCTTTTAGCTGAGCCCGTGAGAGGGTAGTTGCACAGTACATTTTGTGTGCGGAGGGCGTGTGGAGAGGTTGGAGCCACAAGGCATTAGAAGCCCCGAATAATCAGGTGGTAAGCCCCCCACCCCGGCCAGGGCCCACTGGGCTTTATTGCTGTTTGATGTCCACCTGCTGGGTAGCTGTGGGCAAACCATTCCTTGTACCTTACTATTTCTTCATCTTTAAAATGAATTTAATTATTAATGGGCATTGTATATTAATGTTGGAGTACCACAGGTACTAGTTAAAAGGCATGATGTCCATCAGGAATCTCCCTACGGGGATTTTATTTTATTTTATATTTTATTTTATTTATTTTTATTTATGTATGTATGTATGTATGTATGTATGTATTTTGCATTAGGGTTCATGGCTGTTGCAAGCCAGAAGGGGCAATGAATTCGTTTGGGGAGTATGGGAATCAAACTGAAGTGAGCAATGGGTGTACCACTTGCCAGAGCTACTGCTCTTCGGTCCCTGTGAATTTTAGCTCAGGAAGCATGGCTGGGACAGAAAGATGTTCGAGACTGTGGGGTTTGGTGGAGTTGATCTGGGGAGAGCAGCAGGACCTGCGCTAATCCTGTAGGCACTCTTGAAAGTAGCAGTAGGGCTGGTGTGGCCTGAGGGTTAAGAATAAAGGCCCTGGCTAGAATTAGGACCTGCTTGCAGATTGGCCCCCTGCTACACACTGTGGGACCCTGGGCCTGTTATTTAACCTTTGTAAACTTTGGTTTCTTTATATGTCAAATGGGATAAATCGTAGGACCTACTTCTTATGACCGTTGGGAAGATTGAGGGAAATAGGTGCCTATAGCGTGTGGCTCAGAATAAGTGTTAAGTGTTAGCGGTCCTCATCGACCTTGCCATCAGCTTCATCACTGTCCCTATCATCATCGTTTTTGAGAGCCTAAGGAAGAAGGGTAGGAGAGGAAGCTGCAGTTAGAGAGCACTTTGGGCTGGGTCCACCAGCCGTAGGTTGGAGCTGCTGGGGCGGATGTTCTCCCTCATGTGACTTCCATCCCTGTGCTGAGATCACCAGACACACCCAGTGGAACAGAGTGTGTGATGCAATCTGAACAAGAAGAGCCGCATTGAAGTTAAGTATAAAAGGTTCCCTAATCCTCAGGCAAGAAAAAGGATCGGATATTCCTATTTGGGGGGGTTCTGCTTTCCCTTTTGAAGCATTTGTGTCTTAGGTGAAAGAGTTATACTAAGGAGCTTAGCAGAAAGTATTGTTCAAAGGAGTGGATTTAGTAAGGACATACCTGGTATTAGTATCATATTAAAACTCACCATTTATTGAGCCCTTACTCTGTCCCAGACACTGTGATATGCTTCATGGATTATATCACTAAATCCTTACAAAAATCTTAGGAGACTCACATGAAATCTCGTATAGAAGGACAATGAAGCTTGGAGATGTAGTTTGCAAAAGGCCATGCAATTTGTTAAAGGCCAAGCAACAGTAGCAGAGATTACAAACTACTCCAAAGACTGTGCTCTTAATTGGGCATGTGCTATTTTGATGCACGAGCCTTAATAATTTCCTTTGAAAGCAAGCAGGGAATGACTTAAAAAAAAAAAAAAAATTCTCATCTCAGTAGCAGCACTGGCAAACTTTTCTGTGTTCTGATCGGTGTTTAAACCACCAGTGTGACATTTTGCAATTTTGCAGTTGGAAAAGAAAATGTTTTCCCTTGCATGCCTACCCAGTGTTGAAATACGGCCCTCAAGTACATTTAGCGTGGGTTCCCATTTTTTCCATTTTTTCACCTTTCTCCTCAGAATGAGATGAACTATCCCTTGAAAATGTTTGTGGGGGTAAAATCAGCGTGCCTCCTATTACGGAAATATTCAAATCAGATATATTAAAATTTTTCTTTGTAAAGAGCTCAGTTCTGCCTGCACCAACCTCAGGAAAGAGCGAGCTGACTAACTCACAGTGGGAAAAGAGTGTCCCCCACTGTTCCCAAATTCTGTGGCTTTCTGCAAGTAACATTGCTCAGTTTAGGGGCAGGGCCAAAGCAAAACAGGAACCTGGGAATGCCCACCAGTGCCCATCCCCCACGATTGCCCTGGCTCTCCCATGCTCTGAAGAAGCCTAAATTCCCATATGTTGGAAATTCACATGTTGGAAGAGTCCCATCCTATAGGACTTTTTGTTTTGTTTTGGGGACAAAGTGTAATTGTATGATGTAATCATGTGACTTGTTACAGTTAAACGTTTCTCTAGAACCCACCTCTCAGGGAGATAACAGGGGAAAAGATCCTCCACTGAAGTTTTCTGAGCTGGGGAAGTAAAATTTAATTTCGCGTAAGTTTCACGTACTCATCTTTGTTTCAGTGTAATTGTCGCTGACTTCCTGTGCACAAAAGGACTAGATTGAGTTAAGAAATTCATGGTAATGGTTTGCATTTGGGATTTCAGACACTGCTGCTTTAAGTGTCATAATACAGTCCTTGTACGAGCACCAAGTCTGATCAACTACCTTTCTTTCTTACTGGCATTTAGTGCTTTCATAGATTATAAAAATTATTACTAATATTCTGAAAATTCATTAAGGGAAATCTTGGTTTCTTTCACACACAAAATAGATATAGAATTTAGCACATATTAAAGTAAAATAAGGACTCTGGGTAAAGAGAGCAAAAGTCAGAAGGCGGAAAAAACATAAATGATCTTCTGGACACTCAGGATTGAAAGGAATAAATAATAATAGCTTATGCTTATAACATGTCTACTGTATGGCAGTCTAAATCTTTGCATGTTATAACTCATTTACCCCTATGAAGTATGAACAATTATTACCTCCATTTTACACACGGAGAAACTGAGCATGGAGAAGTCCCAAAAATTGTCCAAAGTCACAAAATAGCTAACAAAGGGCAGAGCTGGGGTTCAGATGGAGGCAGCCTGGCTTCAAAATCCTCTCCTTTAATCTCTATACCATGCTGTCGTCTCAGTTTTATATTAAGATAACAGTAAAATAAGTAACGTTTATTGACTGCTCACCACGTGCCAAACATTGCGCTAAGAACTTTATATATCTACATTGCATTGTTGTAGAAAAGGGACAAAATGTTAAGCAAAATAATCATCATTACAGAGTGATTTTATGGAAGATAAAAACAAGGAGCTGAGAAAACAGATTGCATTTAAGAATCCCAATAATTTTGGGCATTAGGACCAGAACAAGATGAAGGTATAGAGATCTTCCTGAGAAGTATTTGCTATTTTGTCTATGAAGATGATGCAGGCATAGAAATTTATGTATAAATGTGTGTCAGCAGTGAAACTAAACTAAATCTTTAGTAGTGATGGCAGAGCAGGATGTTGGTGCTTTCTGGAATTGCTTCATTTGTCGAACGTGTTCTAGACCAACGACCAATAGACAAGGCTTTAGGCAATCAAACTCAGGAATTTAGGTCTTTCACATTCCGAATCATTTTCTTCCAGATTCTTGGGACAGCTCTACTTGACTTTGGGCGTCAAGTACAAATGAAAGAACCTTCTGCCAGGGTGAAATTTTCTTCATTTGGAGTTCTCTGAGCTCTGACAGTTCACATGCATGTGTGGAGCTAATGTTCACTTCTACATGGAAGATAGATGTATAATTGCATCATATGGTTACCTGTGGAAAGCAAATATAATTGCATCATGTGGTTACCTGGGGAGAGAGATAGAACTCAAGGGACGAGGTCTCCCATCTCAGCTCCCCAGACAGAGCTAGTGATGGAATGGGGTGATGTTATGAGCTCCCCATCTTTCCGTCCTCTTGTTTAACAGGGACCTTGAGGAGGCAGGGATGTGACGCTCAGACTTCTTGCTGAGGAAGGGTAAGAAACAGGAGGCCTGGGGCGCCTGGGTGGCTTGGTTGGTTAAGCATCTGCCTTTGGCTCAGGTCATGATCTCAGGGTCCTGGGATCGAGCCCCGCCTTGGGCTCCCTGCTCAGTTGGGAGCCTGCTTCTCCCTCTACCCCTCCCCCCTGCTTGTGATCTCTCTCTCTGATAAATAAAATGTTAAAAAAAAAAAAAGAAACAGGAGGCCTTAATTTTTTTCAGTGGCAAACAATCAGGTGCTTATTCCTGTTTTGGTCAATAGGAAAGTGTTAAAACAAAATGTACTATCCCAGTTCCCACAAGGGTCTAGTCTAATTTATTAGCAACCAGCAGCCGCAAGGGTTCTCTAGGGTCCAGGGAAATGCATGCGTTTATATGGTTGTGGTAAGTGTGGTCCCTCTGCTTCTGGAACTCACGCTGTAGTGGTGCAGCTGGCTGTTTGGACAACTTGGGGACACACAGAATAAAAACAGGCTGATCTCTCTGAAAGTATGTATGAAGGCATCTGTATGCCGGGGTTCCGTGAGATCAAACAAATTGGTAAAGTTGGCATAGGATACTGTGTCCCACTGCATTCAGATCAAATGCAGGACTAAAAAAGCAGGATTAGTGGTGGCAGAAAGAGTTTCCCCTGCCCTCTGTTCTTTTCATCCGTGTTCAACGTGAGAAATAGGAAACAAGTAAGCAGAAATGTCGACCACCCATAAATTACAGCTCAACATTTGCATGTATAGCCTTCCATTTTCACAAAAATAAGATCTTATTGGATATGCCGCTTTGGGGTTTGTTTTGTTAATTTTAAATATTATGAACAACTCTCCATGTCAATCAATGTAGATCTACATTGTAATTGAGGTAAGGCTCTGTAAAATTGCATTGATTGCATATAAAATGATTTGTTGAATTCATTTTCTGTTATTGTGCCTCAAGAGAGTTTCCGGTTTTCACAGTACCGTACAGAGGTTGATGGAATGCCTTATACACACATCTCGATGTGTTAGGGCAAATGCTACCTTAAAAATTTCTAGGAGTGGCATTGCCTGGTCAAAGGAAAGAAACATTTTTTAAGCTTTTGATACACATGGCCACATTGTCTTCCAGAAAAGTTATACTTATTTATGCTTCCACCAGCCGCCCTAGCCCTAAGAGTGATCATTTTCTCACATTCACACCCCCGCTGGGTTTTTTTTTTTAATTTTTTTATTGGTATGTTAATCCCCATACATTACATCATTAGTTTTAGATGTAGTGTTCCATGATTCATTGTTTGTGCATAACACCCAGTGCTCCATGCAGAACGTGCCCTCCTCAATACCCATCACCAGGCTAACCCATCCTCCCACCCCCTCCCCTCTAGAACCCTCAGTTTGTTTTTCAGAGTCCATCGTCTCTCATGGTTCGTCTCCCCCTCTGATTTCCCCCCCCTTCATTCTTACCCTCCTGCTACCTTCTTCTTTTTTTTTTCTTAACATATATTGCATTATTTGTTTCAGAGGTACAGATCTGAGATTCAACAGTCTTGCACAATTCACAGCGCTTACCAGAGCACATACCCTCCCCAGTGTCTATCACCCAGTCACCCCATCCCTCCCACCCCACCCCCCACTCCAGCAACCCTCAGTTTGTTTCCTGAGATTAAGAATTCCTCGTATCAGTGAGGTCATATGATACATGTCTTTCTCTATTTGACTTATTTCGCTCAGCATAATACTCTCCAGTTCCATCCACGTCATTGCAAATGGCAAGATCTCATTCCTTTTGATGGCTGCATAATATTCCATTGTGTATATATACCACCTCTTCTTTATCCATTCATCTGTCGATGGACATCTTGGCTCTTTCCACAGTTTGGCTATTGTGGACATTGCTGCTATAAACATCGGGGTGCACGTACCCTTTCGGATCCCTACTTTTGTATCTTTGGGGTAAATACCCAGTAGTGCAATTGCTGGATCATATGGTAGCTCTATTTTCAACTTTTTGAGGAACCTCCATACTGTTTTCCAGAGTGGCTGCACCAGCTTGCATTCCCACCAACAGTGTAGGAGGGTTCCCCTTTCTCTGCATCCCCGCCAACATCTGTCATTTCCTGACTTGTTAATTTTAGCCATTCTGACTGCTGTGAGGTGGTATCTCATTGAGGTTTTGATTTGGATTTCCCTGATGCCGAGTGCTATTGAGCACTTTTTCATGTGTCTGTTGGCCATTTGGATGTCTTCTTTGGAAAAATGTTTGTTCATGTCTTCTGCCCATTTCTTGATTGGATTCTTTGTTCTTTGGGTGTTGAGTTTGATAAGTTCTTTATAGATTTTGGATACTAGTCCTTTATCTGATATGTCATTTGCAAATATCTTCTCCCATTCTGTCGGTTGTCTTTTGGTTTTGTTGACTGTTTGCTTTGCAAAAGCTTTTTATCTTGATGAAGTCCCAATAGTTCATTTTTGCCCTTGCTTCCCTTGCCTTTGGCGATGTTTCTAGGAAGAAGTTGCTGCGGCTGAGGTCGAAGAGGTTGCTGCCTGTGTTCTCCTTTAGGATTTTGATGGACTCCTGTCTCACATTGAGGTCTTTCAACCATTTGGAGTCTATTTTTGTGTGTGGTGTAAGGAAATGGTCCAGTTTCATTCTTCTGCATGTGGCTGTCCAATTTTCCCAATACCATTTGTTGAAGAGACTGTCTTTTTTCCATTGGACATTCTTTCCTGCTTTGTCAAAGATTAGTTGACCATAGAGTTGAGGGTCCATTTCTGGGCTCTCTATTCTGTTCCATTGATCTATGTGCCTGTTTTTGTGCCAGTACCATACTGTCTTGATGACGACAGCTTTGTAGTAGAGCTGGAAGTCCGGAATTGTGATGCCACCAGCTTTGCTTTTCTTTTTCAACATTCCTCTGGCTATGCGGGGTCTTTTCTGGTTCCATACAAATTTTAGGATTATTTGTTCCATTTCTTTGAAAAAAGTGGATGGTATTTTGATGGGGATTACATTGAATGTGTAGATTGCTCTAGGTAGCATTGACATCTTCACAATATTTGTTCTTCCAATCCATGAGCATGGAACGTTTTTCCATTTCTTTGTGTCTTCCTCAATTTCTTTCATGAGTATTTTATAGTTTTCTGAGTACAGATCCTTTGCCTCTTTGGTTAGATTTGTTCCTAGGTATCTTATGGTTTTGGGTGCAATTGTAAATGGGATCGACTCCTTAATTTCTCTTTCTTCTGTCTTGTTGTTGGTGTATAGGAATGCCACTGACTTCTGTGCATTGATTTTATATCCTGCCACTTTACTGAATTCCTGTATGAGTTCTAGAAGTTTTGGGGTGGAGTCTTTGGGGTTTTCCACATAGAGTATCATATCATCTGCAAAGAGTGAGAGTTTGACTTCTTCTTTGCCGATTCGGATGCCTTTTATTTCTTTTTGTTGTCTGATTGCTGTGGCTAGGACTTCTAATACTATGTTGAGTAGCAGTGGTGATAGTGGACATCCCTGCCGCCCCGCTGGGTTTTATCATTCTTTTAAATCTTTATTTGCAAGCTTGACCCCTGCTCTTAAATGTCTCTTACCTCTTCCTGTTTAGCTTCTCTGCCAGATCCCTGCGTGACCTCTGAAGTCATGCTTCAGAAATTAAAATGGTCATACATTTCTCCTTTTTCCTTTGCCCGATAGACAACTAAAGATGGTGGTAACCTCCATCTTCCTTGCTTTCTGCCTTTATTCATTGAATAGGTGGGTTAACGATGAAGGTGGATGTTCTAGCAACTTAATTCTTTCTTGATTCTCTTTTAGACTCTAGTTGTCACACTTTCACTCACTCTTTGCTTTCACAATCTAATCTACCTGTCGTTTGCATAAACTCTTGCTCTTTGAAATGAAATGGCATGTCTGAATCAGAATCCCTGTCTCTCACAAACAAGATCCAGATGATGTAATTCACTGTGTTTTCCCTTGGATCTGGGTATACATAGACTGGACTTCTTTCACACTTTTTTGGGTCCCTCTGGCTCTGGGATTGGCTTTATGTTTGTACAACATGTTAGTGTCACTCTGCTTAGAAACCTTGAGAGGCTTCACAAGCACTCTTATCATTCAAAGGATAAAGTTTATTGTTCTTCCTATGCAAGAGGTCAAAGGTAAAAATAGCAAACAGGTTACCTAATGGTATTCAGGCTAAACTGGAACTAGAGTAAGAAATGCAGAACTGTAAAGTAATCAACTTTTTTCTCCCATCTGTTGACTTTCTGGTGTGTGGATGAGTTAGGAGGCTTGCAAATCCTAGGCTCATAAGTTTGAGAGTGAGAATACACTCCAGCTAATGAGGGTTACTCTGTTCTGAGCACTGCACCAGGTCCTGGAAATACAAAGACAAAAAGTCATGGCCTTGTCTGCAAGGAGCAAGGACATTAACCCAAGATTATGGACTGGGAAAGGAGGGAGACTTCATTTGCCTCCTAACCCTGCCTTTTGGGCATTGTGCCTTTAAAGTGGTCCTTTTGGCTTCGTGCTGCTTATTCTAAGGATCCTAGCAGTATCCAGAACATTCTTGGAGATCCTTTTAGAATTGCTCTCAGAGTTTGGGGGACATTTATTTTAAAAAATAAGCTCAGTGGCATGAAATCTTTTTCCCCTGGGGGAGAATCTGCTTTTTTTCTTACTTGGAAAGTTTCAAAAATATAGTAAATACAGATAGATGGTAACATGGCAGGTACCTGAGAGCCTGCTGAGCAGAATGAACAAATGTGAACATTTGGTCACTTTTTTTTTTTTTTTTAAATAGGCTCCACACGGGGCTCCATCTCATGACCCCGAGATCATGACCTGAGCCAAGACCAAGAATCAGACGCTTAACCAACTGAGCCACCCAGGCGCCCCAACATTTGGACACTCGTGTCTTAGATATTTCTAAATGGAAAAAGAGAACATTACAGATAAATTTGAAGTCCCCATATTCTGCTCCTTCAGAGGTCAGCACTACCACCAAGTCGTACTTTTAGTGTGTGTGTGTTTGTGTGTGCACGCGCGCACGCACATATCCATAAATGATATACTGTATGGTTTCTGCAATGAGCCAAAGTCATTAGCATTTAATCAAGTCTGTTAAATTAGGTAGTATCAGTTTGAGTTCATGAAAAGATATGACTTTAAAATCCTGGAGCTGGTTTTTAGCGGCCTCTTCAAGTAGCTCTGAAAGCAGTTGCCAAGAAGAGCCCCCAAAGATGATTTCAGGAAGCCAGCTCTCTCAGCATAGACTGCATGGCCCTTCTTGTGTGAAATTATAAAAAAAAACAAAAAACCCAGCAACAGGTATTTAGATGTGTACAATCTGGTCATGCTTTTTTGATCACTCCTTACATTATAGTCACATTACCTACTTCCTGGAAAAGCCCGGAAACTAAAACCAAAAAAATTTTTTTTTGTCTCCATCAGATGAATGTACCCACGATTTGCGTTTGACCTGAGATAAGGAGTTGAGTTGATAACATTGTTTATTTTTAAATAATATGTTATTTTTTAAAGATATTACTTTTTAAATTTCTTTGAGAGACAGGGAGAGCATGAGCGGGGTTAGGGGCAGAGGGAGAGGGAGAAGCAGACTCCCTGCCGAGCAGGGAGCCCGACGTAGGGCTCGATCCCAGGACCCTGAGATCATGACCTGAGCCGAAGGCAGATGCTTAACCAACTGAGCCACCCAGGTGCCCCAATAATATGGTTTTTAAAGCATAGAATAAAGATTCTGCCTCATTGCCCAGACATTTGATTAGAGAAAGTCTGTAGATTAGCACAAGAGGGTATGGTGTTTGCTGAGAAGGATGTGGTTCTCCTGGCGTGGGTGTAACTGAATGGTTGGGCTGGATTCTCCCGTTTGAACAGGGAGATGTAGTCCCCTGTTGCACCAGACCCCCCATGAGAGAAAGTGGGAAGAATGGCCACAGATAGTAGGGCTGTCCTCCAAATCCCTGCTCTGCCTTGCTGCGACACAGGGCAAGAGTCCACACACAGCAGACCCCTTCTGTGGTTTGAGTTGTTTGAGTTGTCTGCATTCGGTTCTTGGCGCCGTACTTGAGAACTCAAGAGAAGTTGAGTTCTCACCAAGGAGATAACCCCCCGGGGTCCCGGGTCATTGGGGAATCCAACCAGAGCTGCCTACGGGGTGCCAGTCAGCAGGCACTGATTTATACCAGCATGACGGCCCATTTTCCCTTATGCTCGCAGAAAAAGTCAGGCTCAAAGTCCACTAAAAATGTACCATCTCCTGCTTCAAGGCAGTGGTGGCCGTCTGGTCTCTGCGGGAACAGGATCGTCGCCTCCCTGTTGTCGTTCTCACTGGTTTGCTTCACCTGCTCGTATTGTCCTCTTTCATTCCAAATCACTGTCTGCTCTCACAATATCCCTTTAGAAGGGGTATCCACTTTCTCTGTTGTATATATCCACTATAACTGTTGTATATTACCTGTTGTATGCCGATCACTTTATTCAACTCACAAGAATTTTTTTTTGATTGCCTGTGACTTTCTCTAGGCAGTCTGAGAGGGGGAAAAAACAACAACCAGTATCTGCCCCCAGAATTCAGCGGGAGGGAGCGGGTTGACTAAGAGAACAGAGGAGATGGAGTTTGTGTGGGTGGGTGAGGGTTAGGGCAGGATTGTCGCCAGAACGCACAGGGAGGGGAGCAACAGATGAAACTGTTACGATGGGAAGAGTAGCTGTGTGCAGAATGGGTGGGGTAGGGGGTTCTGTGAGATGGATCAGGAGGGGGCTGCAGTCATCCCCATTGTGAGGTGATGAGGTCTGGGATTAGGCTGGAGTCACAAGAAGAAAAGTGACTGTGGCCACAGATACTTCAAAGGGAGTCAACTGGATTTGAGAAGCACCTCAATAACTGTTCATTTGCTCTTCTCGTGAACACTGACTGTAGCCTGCTGTGTACCTGCAGAGTTCTAAGGGCCAAGGATAGAGCTGTGAGCAAGACAGTCTAGGTTCTTGTTCTAAAAGAAGTCATTTTCCAGGGTCGCCTGGGTGGCTCAGTTGGTTAAGCAACCGACTCTTGGTTTCGGCTTGGGTTGTGATCTCAGGGTCATGAGATCGAGCCTTGCATCAGCTCTATGCTCAGCCCAGAGTCTGCTTGAGATTCTCTTTTTCTCTTCCCTCCCCCTCCTCCTGTGCTCTCTCTCTCTCTCTCAATAAAATAAATAAAACCTTTAACAAAAAATATAAGTCATTTTCCAGTGGGAAGATAATAAAGTAAACCAGGAAAGAAACAAGGAAATATCAGATAAAATAAGAGCTATGCAGAGAATGTACAAGGGCCATGTGGAGAGTGTGGATACTTCAAAAGAATGGACGAGGAAGGCATCCCTGAGTGGGTCGGTGACTGGGGCTGGGACTGGGTGGGGGAATTAGCAAGTGCTGTGGCTGGAGTAAGTCTGGTGTGTTGGAAGAAAAGAAAGAGCCAGCGTGTCTGGAGTAGAGTGGATGAAGGGAGAGTGGTAGAGATGAGGAGAAAAGTTGGCAGCAATCAAATCCTTATAAGCCATGGGAGAAGTTGAAATGTTATTCTAAATGCAATGGGAAGGTTTCTGGAAGAGAGGCATGACTCGATTGACATCCCAAAAGAGATGACACCAAGATTTCCATTCTGGGGTTTAAAAGTGCACTCTGGCTTCCCCACAGAGAAGCAAAGAATGGAAGCAAGGAAAATAACTGGGAGGTAGTCAGGTTCCAGATGGGTGGTGGTGGCAGCTGGGACTGCAGGGGGGAGGGGCAGTCAGGTCTGAGATACAACTTGGAGATTGAGCGGATGGATTAGATGTGGGCTGGGGACAGTGGGAGAAAAAGAGAAATCGCCATGTCTCTGGGGTTGGAGTTCTGGGTGGAGATGGTTGCTTTTCACAGAGATTGAAAAGGGTGGACGAGGAGCAGCCTTTTAGGGTGAATCAAGAGTTTAGTTGGGGGCATATTAAGTCTAAGATGCATATTAGAAATGCAAGTGGAATTTCCTACTATGTAGTTTTATTTAGGAATCTGAGACTCAGGAGAGAGGTCAGAGCTGGATATTTAAATTTGCAAGTCATTGCCATGCTATTTTTCAAAACAGAAGAAAAGAAAATACTGAAATTATCTTGATAAGATTTTGACAGCCACAAAGCTGTATGTATGGTATGAAATCATTCTTATTGAAAAACAAATATGTATATATTTCCCTGTAGAGTTAATGGATCAATACATATGGTAAGGAGGGGACCAGAAGGACATATGTCAACATGTTATCAGTGTTATACCTGGGTAGTTGTATTACTGATGATTTTTGTTTCCTGGCATGTGAAGCATGTGTATGTATGTATGTATGTATGTGGGTATATTTCCCACATTTTCTTCAAAATTTTGTCATTAGGAAAGGTGAGATTTATAAAAGAGGTAACACCAAGATTTCCATTCTGAGGAAACTGGATAAAGATGGTGCCAGTGAGTAATTATGAAAACTTGAAATCTGAGTAAGTTTTGGGAGGGTGATTTAAACTTCTCTTGTAGAGTTTTTGTTTAAGAGAATGGAGTAGGCTGCACAGTGATGGATAGTTAGCACTCCTTCCTTGTGAGAGGATTTTACTTTTCACCTTACTGAAGGTGATGTGGTCACTTCGAGGTATAGCTCTAAGAGCCATGTCAACTTTTCCCTGTTCTGTACGATCAGCAATGTTCCAGATGGGTCTGTAGCCTGCGCCCTGGAGTAAAGACAGTTAGGGGAGAGCCACACTTGCTCTCTGGTGGTCTTTGTTTTTATAAGCCACTAAGATTTTCGGATTATTTGTTATCACTGCATAACCAAGCCCACTCTGATTGATACAGAGAAGCATAAACTCTACAACATTTCCATGGGGTAGCTTGAGATATACGTTTGGAACTTGAATGAGAGGTCAGGAAGGAACATATTAATTAGGAAGTCATCAATGAAGGTGGGAAAGTGTAGTGGGAAGAGGAAAATCATGGGACCAGGGCATGAGCCACTGCCAGTTGGTGTAAGAGGGAAAAGCTGCAAAAAGAGAGGAAGAAGAATTTGGCCCAGATGTGGCAGATAGGGTAGCGCTAGAAAAGCAAGCTAACAGGGCAATTCGAAAGGTCCGGGGACAAAGAAAGAGCCATTGGATTTGCCTTGCTGGTGGTCAGTGTAAATGTCTAAAACAGCAGTTTTAGTGGAGTTGTGGGAAAGGAAGTCAGATTTCATAGGGTTATGGGGGGAGTCAGTGCAGAGGAAATGGAGGAAGCTGGTAGAGACCACTCCTTTAGAAAGTTTGGATGAGGCAGAAGAGAAAGTGGGACATCGGTAACCAGAAGGTTCTAACAAAGCTTTGACCTTTACACAGATTTAACATGCCATGCTGGCCAGAGCATGCTCTGATCTGAGAGGGAAAGCGCATGTATGTTTCATTCCCATAAAATAAGTCTTACACAGGGATAAAGATATGACCCGATACTGTCTGATTTATAACAAATTTTGCTTTGCGCCACCGTTGGGACCCTTGACAATAAATAAAATATTCTTCTTATCTGTTTTCTTCCGGGGAGATTCTGAAACTCTCAACACTGTCATGTATTATCTTTCAGAACTGATAATCCTTTCTATTTTATTATCTTTATGTGTTTGAAGTACAAAAATTATAGGAAGGAGCACCAGTATCGGTTATATTTTGCTGCTTAACAAACACCTGTTGTGGGTCGAATCGTGTCTCTCCCCAAAGATTCCTAAGCCCTGGTACCTGCAAATGTCATCTTGTTTTAGAAAGAGGGTCTTTGCAGATGTAAGTTGAGATGAGGTCATACTGCATTAAAGTGGGCGCTAAGTCTAGTCAGTGGCATCCTTAGAAGAAGAGCCACAGAGCCACGGACACACATAGAAAAGAGGCCACGTGGGGGCGCCTGGGTGGCTCAGTCGTTAAGCGTCTGCCTTCGGCTCGGGTCATGATCCCAGGGTCCTGGGATCGAGCCCCACATCGGGCTCCCTGCTCAGTGGGATGCCTGCTTCTCCCTCTCCCACTCCCCCTGCTTGTGTTCCCTCTCTCGCTGTGTCTCTCTCTGTCAAATAAATAAATAAAATCTTTAAAAAAAAAAAAAAAAAAAAAGGATAAGAGGCCACGTGAAGACAGAGGCAGAGACCGGAGTTACGCCACCACGATCCAGGGAACACGAAGTCGGCCAGCAACCACCAGAAAGTAGGGAATCAAGGAAGGAGTCTTCCCTAGAGCGTCAGGGCTGGAGCGTGGTCCTGCCGACACCTTGAATTTGGACTTCCGGCCTCCGGAACAGTGAGGGAATAAATACCACTGGGTCTGTAGTAATGTGCTATGGCA
This sequence comes from Phoca vitulina, assembly GCF_004348235.1. Classification (NCBI taxonomy): domain Eukaryota; kingdom Metazoa; phylum Chordata; class Mammalia; order Carnivora; family Phocidae; genus Phoca; species Phoca vitulina. Next base: position 8,791,479 of record NW_022589740.1, on the reverse strand, counting down.
GCCTGGGAAACTAATATGTTACCCCAAAGCTTATTGACTTAAAGCAACAGCAGTTTATTATTTCTCATGATTCTGTGGGTTGACAAGTTGGGTTGGGCTCAGTGGGGCAGCCCTGCTGGTCTTGCTGTGGTCATCCATGTGGCTGCAATTATCCGATGGCTCAGTTGAAATGGGATGTCTACGCTGGCCTCACTCGCAAGTTCAGGACCTTGGTGCTGTTCTCCCACTTCACATGGTCCCATATCCTCCAGGACTCTAGCTCGGTATTCCTTCTGTGGTCGAGGGAACTTTCTACCAGGAGGAGCATGGAAGCCACAAGGCTCCTTGAGGCTTGCTTTAGAGCTTATACAACATTCCTTCCCCCACATTCATTGGTTCAAACAAGTTACAAGGCAACCGAGCTTTAATGGGTGGGAAAATAGACCCAATCTCTTGATGGGAGGAGTTGCAGAATATTTGGCCATTTTAATCTCAGTACAGCACCGAAGAAAGCAAGCCATCGTATTCCAGTTTCAACTTCATGGATTTAAGCAGAAGGTCTTGTCGTTCCCTGCTCCGATCACAGTACCCGTTTTACTGGCAGGGAAACTGAGAACAGATTAAATGGACTCCTTCGTAGTTACCAATGAGTCATGCTTTGTGAGACACTTTTTTGGCCCGTGGAAACCAACTATATGTCTGGAAGAGCTAATTGCAGTCCTGCCTGGAGGCAGGTGAATGAACTTAAATAACTTCTTGGGTTTCTCTTAAATACCATAATTACACCGATGGAGTTGAGATGGCAGAGCTGTCTGGTCCAGAGACGAAGCAGCGGTGTGAGGGTATTATGGAGACAAGGTGCTTGGAAATTCCTGTGTGTCACTCCAAGGAGCAGGATTCGAGGCTAAATTAAATGACTGGAAAAAGGGTCAGCGAGCACTTTATTCTCAAGAGTTACCCTATGGGCTTAGAGATTCGGTAGTGCTATGGTCCAGTGTAAGTCCTGGGCTGGGAAGAATTAAAGTGAGTAGAAGAAGAGAATACAGCAAGGAAGGCAGAAAGACCATCCTGAAATGAAGATACATGACACGGGTTGTGTCAGAAGGGTCACCCTTCAGTCAGCTAGGATTGCTTTTAGCAGCTGCAGGGAAGAGACAACCCCGCAAAACAGTGGCTTCAACAGATGGGGAGTTTATTTTTCTTACGTAACAGGAATTCCAGTGGTTGGCAACCCACACTTGGTAGGAGAGCCCAAAATGCCACTGGAGACCTCGTGTCTTTGTGTCCCATCATCCTTGGTGCATGGCTCTCATGCTCATGGTCATAAGGTGGCTCCTGAAACTACGCACTGGAAAAACCTTGAAGACAGGAAGAAGACAGAAGGCCAAAGAGGCACGTCGGCTAACGTTGCTCCCCTTTAAGGAACTTTTCCAAAAACTGGAAACTGGACATTTGCTATACATCACATTTGGTCAGATCCCTCTACCTACAAGGGAGGTTGGTAAATACAGTTTTTATTGGGCCAGCACATTGCCACCTCCAACAAAACCTGGGTTGAGCTAGAAGGAAGGGGATAATGGCTATTGATAGGCAACCAGCGGTGTCTGCCATAGCCCCCCAAAATTGCGGTGGGCATGAATCAGTGACAGAACTTCCATTGTAGCATCATGCTACCTCTGACCCATTAATACTCATGTCAGATTCAGGCTCATCGAACTCCAGAATCCTAATGAGGAGGGAAGATCCAGGCCTAATGATCTAGGCCTCATGAGGAGGGATATCTGGGCTTATAGATCCAGTATGAATCCGGGTAAAAGCTGTCATAACAAATAATCCCAAAATCTCAGTGGAATAACCCAACAAACATTTATTTTATGTTCATGCCACAGACTAATACAGATCAGGTGGCTCTCCTCTAAGCAGTGACTTTGGAACCCAGGCAGCTTCGACCTTATGGCTCTGCCATCTTGTCATTGTTAGGTTACTTTGGCATCATTCAGCCAATGGCCGAGAAGAAGAGACAGTGAAAGACTTTGTAGCCCATCATTAAATACCTCAACTCAAAAGTGGTATGCATCAACTTCTGCTCACATTACATGATGAGAACTACTTACAAGGTCCACCGATAGGCAAGGAGGTTTGGTGAATACGGTTCTTGTCTGGCAGTCACTTTCCAGCAACAAATCCTCCCTGGGAATGGGGAGCATGAATCTTTGGGGGGTCAGCTAACCATCTGTGCCACACAGGGTCCCAGTCACAAAGGAGGGGCCGTTAACCAAATGTCAGTCAACATACAGATAGGCCTGATTTGCTGTGCTGTTGGCAGATAGATGAAAACTCTGTGGTCTAAGTCACAGGGGATATGGGTGTGGAGACTACCAAGGAAGCAATATCTAAATGTGTATAGCTGAAACACCTGAGATTCTAGATGGAGATGCTAAGAATACAAGGCATACCTATCCTTTAAGGCAGGGTGGCTGATAGTAGAAAAAAAAAACAACTTAAAATCTCATTGAAATTGAGGACTCTAGAAGTGCCATGTGAAAGTTAATCTTTATTCTAGAGACCCCACAGATTGGTAAGGAGCCAAGTTGCTCAGCCATTTTTTTTTTTTTTTTTTCCAGAGAACAAGCATTTAAAAAGCATTTGAGGAAAAACCAGAAGATTAAGATATTTTTAAACAGCTTTTGAGTGATTAAATTAGAATTTTTTATTTGACAGGAAACAAGATGTTATCTAAGAGAAAGAAGCATTCTAAAACATTCACTCCCACTTGAGGGGTAACCTTGTAATGGTCCCACCTCCCCTCTGTGACAGAATTTTGATGAGAAGCTGAGTCACTTTGCTTTTCTTGACTGGTTTACTTTGGGTCTGAGGAATCCTCTTGTTTTATTTGCCTTTTAATCATTTTAATAGTCTGTGACATCAGTCTTCTCATTCATATTATCATTTGTAGTGATAAACAATTCAGAGAGCCCTCACTACAGGGAGAAGAGAGTAGAGACCTTCCAGTCAGAAACTTGAGGCCAACAAGTCCGATTCCGGTCACCCTCCACTGATTCTCAGTGGGAGCATCTTGTGCAAGTTCTTTAATTTCCCTGAGTCTTAAGTTTTTCCATCTGTAAGACAGAATAATGCCCATGTCACTGGGTCAAATGATATAATCTCTATGAAAATGCTACGTAAGTCAAAGAGCACAACACACATAGTAATGAAACATTTGTGAAATGCAAATGAGTGCCACGTTTCTGTGATTAGTCAACGTGTCCTATGTAACAGACCTGGAACCAGGTCTCCCGCTAGGAAGGTGCTCGGAAAAGAAAACTAAGAATAAATATGGACAAAGTAAAAAAACACTGAACATGAGGGATAGAGAAATGTCAAAAGCAGCGACCGCAACAACATAAAGTAAGGTTTCAACTCATTTACAGAGCCTGTCCCCCAGAACACGCAGGCATGTGCACACGTGCACACACACACACACACACACACATACATACCACATACATGATAGTTCACTCAAAAGGAAAGAGACGTAAAGGCCAAGGGGAAATTTGGACCTTCAATTTCCCCATGACCTCACATTTTCTGAAAACTGAAAGAGATGGTAGGCACACACTGTTGCCTTTTCCAAAAAGTAACTTCTGTGGAAAACTGTGGCAGTTCTGAAAGTCTGCAGGGGGAACTTGGTAGAGCCACTTAGATAATGCACGTCATGTGATCACCAGGGATGCTTATATGAGAGATGGGGAAGAAATGTGGGAACGCAGAGCCATTCGGGAGAAGAAGGGGTTCATCCTGAAGACTAGCAGCTAGAGTTATAGATTGGAGACGACAGACCTGTTTCCTAGACTTTCCTTAAGTGAAAAATGGCTTCTTATTACAAAAGCTATATGTGTGAATTATAGAAAAAGCAGGAATGCACGTGAAGCAGATATTTTTAAGATACAAATTATTTCTAGGGGCGCCTGGGTGGCTTAGCCGGTTAAGTGTCTGACTCTTGATTTTGGCTCAGGTCTTGATCTCAGGGTCATGAGATTCAGCCCCCACGTTGGGCTCCGTGCTAAGAGTGGAGCCTGTTTAAGATTCTCTCTCACTCTGCCCCTTCCCTCTCCCTGCTTGCGCTCTCTCTCTCTCTCTCTCTCTAAAACAAACAAATAATTTCTAGTTCTTTGACCAAAAGTTTATCACTTTTAACAGCTTGATATATATATATTTTTCAGACTCACACACATACATGCATGTTTTCTACAAAATTGGAAGCAGACTTACAGACTGTTTTGTAACCTGCTTTTTAATTTAAAAATATAGTATGAACAACTTTTCATGTCACTAAATATTCTTGCATGACATTTCTAAATGAATGCATAACATTTCATTGTGAGGATTGTGATTTTTTTTCATCTTGAATGATTCTTCAGTATAAATGCTGGAAATTGAATCACAGACTCAAAGGTTATTCAGTGATTTATATAGCTGCCCAGTTGTCTTTCTGGAAGGTGTTGCGTGACATCTGTCTTTAGAATGAGATTTTAAAATACTTGAAAGATGTTCAAATAGGTACAAACAGGTAAGGCCAATCTTTTATAGACACCTTCAAGAAAAAAATCAACCTCAAAATATTGAACTGCAACCATTATTGTGATTGAGTCAATGAACCCAAAGATAAATTGGGGAAGTACCGAAGGATGGTTTATGTTCAAATAGGTACAAACAGGTAAGGTCAATCTTTTATAGACATCTTCAAGAAAAAAATCAACCTCAAAAGATTGAACTGCAACCATTATTGTGATTGAGTCAGTGAACCCAAAGATAAATTTGGTTTGGACAAATACTATTAATTCATGAAGTTTCCTTGTGGCCACAGTTTTTAAATGAATGCTTTTCTGGATAATCTCAGTCCTATTTGAGGGTATCCTGGTGTTAATTACCAACATTTCCAGCTGTATCAAGAATCTATAAACTAGCCCTCTTAAGCCAGTTAAATGTATATTTTCTTAAAGAGAATAAAATTATATAGAAGTATGAGATCACCTAGAAAAAATAATTTATTATGTACAATTTCTTTTTTATTGCCAGAGTTATATGCTATTTACATTTAAATCTGACATTTAGGGGTGCCTGGGTGGCTCAGTTGGTTAAACATTTGCCTTTGGCTCAGGTCATGCTCCTGGGGTCATGGGATTGAGTCCCACGTTGGGCTTCCTGCTCAGCAGGGAATCTGCTTCTCCCTCCCTCCCTCTCTCCCTCCCTCTCTCTCTCTCTCTCCCTCCCAATCACTCGTTCTCTCTCTCTCTCTTTCTCAAATAAATAAAATCTTTAAAGAAAAATCTGACATTTAATTCTCTGTTATATCCCCTTATTAATTCATTAATTAACTCACTAACTCATTCATTCATTCATCCATTCATTCATGTGACAAACATTTACTTGAGCATGTACTATGTGCCAGGCACCGGTTTACCCTTGAGGGATATAGAAAGACCCTGCTCTTACAGAACTTAGGTTCTAATGATGGAAATAGATAACAAATACACAGATCAATATGTAATACAGTGTTGAGTGGTGGTAAGTGCTGTGAAGAAAATCACACAGGGTGAGGGCTGTGGAGACACCAAGTCATTTTTGGAGTGAACATGAATATTTGAGTCACAACAGGATTCCAGTGCCCATTTTACCACTTCCTGACCAGCTTTGAGCAAGTCACTTAGCTTCTCTGGGCCTCAATTTCCTTATCTGTTAATTAAAAGATAATCTTCTATTTCCTAGGGTTGTTATGGGGATTAAATGAGATTATGTGGAAATTGCTTATCATGTAGGTGTTTGAGAAATATCATTCCTCTTTCTTCCTGTCTTTTGGGAAAGGGAAAATGATTTGGTATAAATAATCGAATTCTCACGTGAGACAAAGAAACTAGCATATTCTTTATTCCATATTTAAGGAAGGGGTAGGTAAAAATTTTTAAAAGCTGTTTTGTTTTGTCTGAGCAAAATCAAATACCAGTGCTTTTCAGGAGAGAAGGTCAGCATGAGCCTTCACATCATGAGATGATCTCTAAAATCCCTTTCAGGGCTAACAGTGCTTTGTCCTTTTATAAATTCTTCCCCTACTCCACTCCCCTACCCACTTTAAAGGATGAGTGCCAGGTGCCAGACTCTACTTGAGAAGAAATTTGGGCCCCATGCCTATCAAAAATGATAGTAATGTGACTATGACTTTTGTCAAAATTCTGTTTTGCTGAGAAGTAGAAAGATCATTGTATAACGTGTCTTCACTGACAGGGGAAGACTAATATAAACTGGAGAAACTGAGAAACCAGTGGTATGTTTCTTGCCCTGCCAGAAGGAAAGAGAGACACAATGTGATCACTAATAATTATTTTAAAACATTAATTCTTGGGGCGCCTGGGTGGCTCAGTCGGTTAAGCGTCTGCCTTCGGCTCAGGTCATGATCCCGGGGTCCTGGGATCGAGCCCCACGTCGAGCTCCCTGCTCAGCCGAGAGTCTGCTTCTCCCTCTCCCTCTGCTGCTCCCCCCCACCCCCCAGCTCATGCTCTCTCTCTCTCTCTCAAATAAATAAATACATAAAATCTTTAGCCACACCCTCTTTGGGGTGATCCGTGGTGGACGTTTTGAGGGCAGCTGACCTGCAGCCTGCATGCCCCACACCGCCTCCTGTGGAAGCCTGAGCCGGCCGTGTAGCTTTCTCCCTTTGTCTCATAACCACGTCCACCAACAAGAATGCTAATTCACCAGCTGCCCACCTTAACAGATCCAAGAACAAGGGGAAAGACAGTACAGAAATGAGGCGGCACTGGATACAAGTTAATGTGGAGCTGAGGAAAGCTAAGAAGGTTGACCAGATGCTGAAAAGGAGAAACGTAAGCTGATTTCCTGATGACACCACCTCTCCACTGCAGGAAAACCACAACAACCAGGGCACTGCACATTGGTCTGTTGATGACATTGTCAAAGGCATACATAGCAACAATTTGGAAAGCCAGCTCCAGGCTACTCAAGTTGCTAGGAAACTACTTTCTAGGGAAGAACAGCCCATCATAGACAACATAATCTGGACCGGTTTGATTCCAAAATTTGTGTCTTCTTGGGCAGAACTGACTGTAGTCTCATTCAGTTTGAATCTGCCTGGGCTCTCACTAGCATTGCTTCTGGGACATCAGAACAGACCAAGGCTGCGGTAGATGGAGGTGCTATCCCAGCATTCATTTCGCCTTTGGCATCTTCCCATGCCCACATCAGTAAACAAGCTGTATGGGCTCTAGGAAACATTGCAGGTGATGGTTCAGTTTTTTGAGACTTGGTTATCAAGTATGGTGCAGTTGACCTGCTATGGGCTCTCCTTGCAGTTCCTGATATGTGATCTTTAGCATGTGGTTACTTACATAACCTTACTTGGACGCTTCCAGACCTTTGTCACAACAAGAATCCTGCACCCCTGTTAGATGCTGTTGAGCAGATTCTTCCTACATTAGTTCGTCTCCTGCATCATGGTGATCCAGAAATATTAGCAGATACCTGCTGGGCCATTTGCTACCTTCCCGATGGTCCAGATGAATGGATTGAAATGGTTGTGAAAACAGGAGTTGTGCCCCAGCTTGTGAAGCTTCTAGGAGCTACTGAATTGCCCATTGTGACTCCTGTGCTAAGAGCCATAGGAAGTATTGTCACTGGGACAGATGAACAGACTCAGGTTGTAATAGATGCAGGACTACTTGCTGTCTTTCCCAGCCTGCTAATGAACCCCAAAACTAATATTCAGAAGGAAACTACATGGACAACGTGAAACATGACAGCTGGCCGCCAGGACCAGATACAGCAAGTTGTGAATCATGGATTAGTCCCATTCCTCGTTGGTGTTCTCTCTGAGGCAGATTTTAAGACACAAAAGGAAGCTGTGTGGGCTGCTGAGAAACTAGGTGAAACTGAGAAACTTAGTATAATGATGGAAGAATGTGGAGGTTTGGACACAGTGGAAGCTCTACAAAACCACGAAAATGAGTCTGTGGAGAAAGCTTCATTAAATTTGATTGAGAAGGATTTCTCTGTAGAGGCAGATGAGAAGGTCGTGCCAGAAACTGTAGGTTCCAAGTTCAGGATGGCACTCCTAGGACCTTTAACTTTTAGATTGTACAGCTGAGGCAGAAAGTTGTTTGCTGAGGACTCTGTTTGGTAGAAGTTTGTCTTACTGTTTCTCTACTAAGAACTCTTTTTCAACGTGTTTTGTTATGGTAGCACTTTTTACAACGAAACTCTACTTGACCCATTCCAAACTTCACAGCCTGTATGAAGCTCCTCCTCTCAGTGGGTTTCTTATTTCTATGTGGAATCTCCTACCTTGCTGTGTCCTGTAAATAAAGATTAAATTCCACCCTTTCTTTAAAAAAAAAAAAAACTTTAAAAAGAACCCAACATATTAATTAATTCTTGTACTTATTGACACCTGCTACGTCCTTCACGTGCATGTAATTATATATATTATTATATATTCATATGCATATAATTCACATGCATATAATTATGTCTTATATCATTGGATCGTTATAATTCTATAATTCTTATAACAGCCTAACAGGTGAAGGGTGTTCTTCTTATCCCAAGGTGTGGATTTGGAAACCGAGGCTGGGTCAGGTTATGCAGTTGTGAGTGGTAAAGCAGTGGTGGGAACCCAGGTGTGGGAAACCCAGCTAAGGCCAGAGCCATGCTGTTAAGCCCTTGCTGTTGGTCATTGCCAGCCCCAGCTTCCAGCAAGCCAGCTCGCCTGCCCACATCAGTTCTCACCACGGCCTTGCTGTGGAATCTGTTGAGGTTGTTTTTTCCATATGCCGTGATACGTTTAGTTTCGCCTCAGATGGGCGAGCAGATTAACTTCCAAGAGAGATGGACCATCTCCACTCTAAACACAACTAGACATGGCCTTCCAGCGCCTGAAAATCCTGTGCTGGAATCCCTTCATCCCAGTGCAGATACCCTTTTATGGGGTCGGTTTTTTAATCTTTCTAGTAGAGTGGGCCAACACTGACTCGATTTTTCTCTGGAATTAGCTATGAACAGAGATGCATTTTCGAACTCAAAATTCTAACTCCCCCCCAACCCCAGCACTAAAACTGAAAACAATCTGCTAGAAGCATTGCCCAGCCTTCAGAGACTTAAATCAACTCAGTGATATAATGCGTGAAACTTGATTTTCAGATGGAAAGGAGGAGAATGTTTGCGGATGTTGGGAGATGACCTCTCTGTTTTTGGTGTAACAAGCACATTTCCATTCACATCTGGCCCCCTAAGCCAATGCACGTTCCCACGGGTGGGGTTACAGCTACGTTCATTCTCTGGGAAGACATCAGAGTGTGGAGACAGAGATGCTGCCCTGGGGATCAGTCTTGGGTTCTAGTCTCTGCGACCAGTGAAATTTGGATTTTATTTTATTTTATTTTTTTAAGATTTCATTTATTTGACAGAGAGAGACACAGCGAGAGAGGGAACACAAGCGGGGGGAGTGGGAGAGGGAGAAGCAGGCTTCCCGCTGAGCGGGGAGCCCGATGCGGGGCTCGATCCCAGGATCCTGAGATCATGACCTGAGCCGAAGGCAGATGCTTAACGACTGAGCGACCCAGGTGCCCCTGAAATTTGGATTTTAGATACAAAGAAGAAAGATCTGACTGGCCCCAAGACAGTTCAGTATTTACCAACTGACATGTTTTGTTTAATATCAGGATTCCCGGGGAGCCCCAATTTGGACAACTGCTGTTTCCAACTGCACAGCTATGTTCTTCCTTCTTCCCTACCGTCCCCTTGAGGCCTCAGGTGGCTCTAAATGAAATGGAGTGTGCGTGTGTTCGTGGGGGTGGAGTTACTCTATGTATCTCATTGCCCAAATCCACTGACTCTGACACCCACTGTGTTCCCCACCCCACCCTCAATGAAAGGGACGCTTCGACTCACAATCCCCCTTTCATACAACGCCACCATCCATCCTCCAAGACAGTGTGTGGTGCCCACTACTCCAAAGTCTTGTCAACTTGGTCTTTAATGTTGGCTTTCAAAGTTTTTTCACCACAATCCATGAAAAGAAATACACTCTACATTACAATCAGATACTTACCCAAATGTCTCTTATCCTCCCACAATTCTAGGTCATCGGCAGAATAGGGATGCCATCCAGGATCTGTTGGGTCAGTTGGATGACATCAAGATGTAGATGCTAAAACTTTAAACTCATTAAACCAAGTAATATGGGACTTTGAGATAATTGTTCAGTTTAGGGAAACAAACAACTAAAAAGGGTGCCCCCCAAATGATCCCTATTGATCTATTTTTTTATCTGACAGAGGCGGGAGAGGCACAAGAAATAGTCTTTAGGTGTTCAACACGGGGCTGATTTCTTTGTGGTAGAAGGAAGGACAAATACATATGTGAAACCTTTAAAATATACCTATAAAATGATCCCATTTTCTAAGTGGCCTTGCTGTTGAATCCAGAGATTGAGGGTATGTAATTCACAGGTAATTTACCAGTTTTTAAGTAAGACTTTCAACAAGTCCAAGGAAGTTGGATAAAGGGTGGTGCCACAGAAAAAATGAAATTTTTGAGATTTTTTTTTTCTCTGAGTATTGAATTAAGGATTTCTTTTTCTTTCTTTTTTTGGAGTGGGGGAGGCAAACAGGGGCAGGGAGAGAGAGAGAATCCCAAGCAGGCTCCATGCCCAGAACGTAGTCTGACATAGGGCTCAATCCCATGACCCTGAGATCATGATGTGAGCCGAAATCAAAAGCCCAACCAACTGAGCCACCCAGGCACCCCTGAATTTAGGATTTCTTAGTTGACATTGAAGATCACATGTGAATATTGGGTATTTAAAAAGTTTTAAGTGACTTGAAGGATTTCCTTTTGACACTTAGTAAAAATATTTCCACACAGCCAAAACAGAATATAATTCTGCATAAATTGTTATTCACACCTAAAGTATAGAAAGAAGTGTGTTTCCTTGTTTATGTTACTAGTAATTTGAATTTGCTGTTCGTTTCTTAATGTCTCTTTAAAGTCAGCTGGAGAAAGAGATCATGAGCTGCTATTTTATATCTTTTCACTGCTCCCACTTTTGGTAAATTAGTCAAATATGGCAAGTTAATGAGCCTGTAGAATTTACTTGAATTTGCTAATCCTTTAACCAAAAGGGCACTTTCGACCAAAAAAACAAAACAAAACAAAAAACAACAAAAAAACAAAAAACAAAAACACCAAAAACCTTTTATGGTGTCCATTTGTCATTTTTAAAATATTCAACCTAGTTTTATGGCAGAGAAATCTTTGTTTCAAAAATGTGGCGATCTTTGGGGAAATAAATATTTCCAGTTTTTTTTTTTTAAAGATTTTTTTTTTTTTTAAAGATTTTATTTATTTATTTGACAGAGAGAGACACAGCAAGAGAGGGAACACAAGCAGGGGGAGTGGGAGAGGGAGAAGCAGGCTTCCCGCCGAGCAGGGAGCCCGATGTGGGGCTCGATCCCAGGACCCTGGGATCATGACCTGAGCCGAAGGCAGATGCTTAACGACTGAGCCACCCAGGCGCCCCTTTAAAGATTTTATTTATTTATTTGACAGAGAGAGCGAGAAAGCACAAGCAAGGGAGAACAGTAGAGGGAGAGGGAGAAGCAGGCTCCCCGCCAAGCAGGGAGCCCGATGCGGGGCTCGATCCCAGGACCCTGAGATCATGACCTGAGCCGAAGGCAGACGCTTAACCATCTGAGCCACCCAGGCGCCCCTAAATATTTCCAATTTAAGTCCTCTCGACAGTATTATCATTTATAAGTAAACCAAAATATTTCTAATTCCCTTCCATTGTCTCTATATAAATTGTATTAAAATGTTCTTTTCTGATCTTCTCTAAATTAAAAAAAAATAAGTGAAGTTGAGTAAACAAGCTGTACAGACTTTGTATTAAAACTTCAATGTCTTCAGAAAAGGAAGCTTGTATTCAGAATAGTGCATTTTCTAGTGATGGGGGTGGGGTGCCTCATTTGAGGTGTCTCTTCTGAATGCCAACACTGAGGTGTTCTGTACATCCACACTCAGGCTCTACCTTGGGCTTGTGTCCTGGAGTCCCAGAGGGACTCATCAGTTGTTTGGTTATTTTTCCCTATACTCTCCTTGGTACATCTTTTTTTTTTTTAATTTTAATTTTTTTTAAGATTTTATTTATTTATGAGAGACAGAGAGAGAAGGGACAAGCAGACTTCACGCTGAGTACGGAGCCCAACACTGGGCTCGATTCTCACGAACCTGAGATCACGACCTGAGCCGAAATCAAGAGTCAGATGCTTAACTGACTGAGCCACCCAGGTGCCCTGGTATGCACCTTTTAAAGAAAACATTAACATCGCCCTGTTCTTTGGTCTCCAACATCGAACTTTCTATCATCATATGGCCTGGCTCATTACCAGATTTATTTGGTCAATTTCACATTTCTTCCTTTCAAAGAAACACCATTCACCTATGTAAAGAGCTCTCTCTCTCTCTCTCTCTCTTTTTTTTTTTTTCTTTTGTCTGATTCAATTATCAGGGCCTGAAGAAAACTGGGGCATAAGTGATGTTGCCTTTAGACCCCCTCCTGGGCGCCTGGGTGGCTCAGTTGGTTAGGCGACTGCCTTCGGCTCAGGTCATGATCCTGGAGTCCCGGGATCGAGTCCCGCATCGGGCTCCCTGCTCAGCAGGGAGTCTGCTGCTCCCTCTGACCCTCCACCCTCTCATGCTCTCTCTCTCTGTCATTCTCTCTCTCTCAATAAATAAATATCTTTAAAAAAAAAAAAGACTGTTTAGACCCCCTCCACCTTCCTATTCCCTTCCCTCTTTGGCTCCTCCCATTTCCAGAATGTTCTGGGATTCTCGTCCAGACATGGTCTCCAAGGTTCTAACTGTACCTTTCTTCTCCCCCAACCACCTTCAAAATTGGCCGCCAGCAGATCCATCCTTCAACATGAATTGGTTTGGACTGGTAAGGGCTTAGTGCGTTATCACTCATAGAGTTCGCTGCATTTTTACTGAGATACTGTTACTAAACGCAGGGTTGCTGTCTGAGGAAGCAGAGCTAACACGGGAAAGTAGGGACTTTCCACAAACATCATCAGCTTAACAGATGGGCATGTGTGGCCTGATCTTGCTACCTCATTCTAGGTGCCAGAGTTAGGTGCGGACAACACCGAATGCGGACTTACGGGAGAAGGATTACACAGAGCAGGGAGGAGCTCAAGGCCCCATCTTCTCCCTTCTCTCTTGGTGCCTAACTGCGGTTTCTGCTGTAATCACTTCTCCTACCTGAGAGCTCACAGGATGGGGTGAAGGCCCAGGCAAAGGACTGCTAAGAAGATGCCCAGGATCTTGGGCCAGTGCCAAGAACAGCAAGCTTTCAAGTCCAGAGATGGCCCTATGGCACGACTTTTGGGGACAGAATTTCCTTCACCAGAGCGTTCAGATCATCCCAAGTTTGCCTTGGTGAATCCTCCTCTCCAACTGTAGACTCTCTAAAGCAGCACAAAGATAAGCCTCCACCCAACACTTAGCCTGCCTCTGACCACAGCCTGTTCCTTCCAAAGGTAAATGGAAGAGAAAAGTCGGTGATGTTTTATACATTGTCAGCTCCAATCTGACAGCCGCAATAAATTTTCCTTAAAAATGTGTAACATATAATACCAAACCTTTCTTTTCTGTTCCTGGTTGGTTAGAGTGTATCGCGTCTGCCATGCTAATTTTGGCCTTTCAGACAATATGCTGTTACTTTTAATTATAGCCTCAAGACAGTTTGTAGCACCCTGAAAACTCTGTGAAGTTGCCATTGGCCCAAAGTGCCTCTCCTTTATTTTAGATCCTGGGCTTTATAAGCAGGAACCACGTCTTGGGACCATCGGAACTTCTCAACAGGATTCCACACGCTAAGGATCTTTTAAGTTGTCATATGTCCCGGACAGGCATTTACCATATCTTGAGGAGCATGTGGGGCTCAAGATGTGAGGGCAAGAGAGGACTGAGCTGTTTATTATTAAACTGACAGGAAATGGCCCAGCTGCTTTTGGCTGGGCAAAAGAGGATAAATTAATTGCTTTATAGAAATTCCTTTCTGCATTCTTTAGGAAAAAATTTTCCATGTAAGCTAAGTGATCAAACTGAGCAGTTTTGGGCTCAACAACTTTGACATTGTCCCTTGAAGGAATGAAACAATTAAAGCAGCTGATTTCCTCTGAGAAAAGACCATTTATAATAATCTATGTACTCTGCAGAAAAGATTCACAGTAGACTCATCGCAAGACCCTAATACCAGAATATTATTGGGTTTTTCCTTGCTGGGATTCCCCCCACTTTTTTTTTTCCCTTTAATGCTTCCCCATGTTTTGGGCATACGATGTACTCACCTAGAGCAGCTCCTGATCCTTTTCCCCTCATTCCCAAAGTTATCCCAGTACCACCGTTTGGGAATAAACAACATTTAAAAGGCCCAAAGGAGAAGAAAACCAGTTAAGAATAAAAAACTGAGGGCAGTTGGCTAAGAGAGTTGGCAGGATGTGTATAATTCCAGGGAGGGGTTTCATGAAGATGGAGAAGGTCAGCAGTGTCTGATGCAAGGAAAGGTCAAGTTAGAACAGGACAGGAAAGAAGTTGCTGGCTACCCAACGAAAGGTCATCCGTGGCTATATCAAGGACAGCTTCTGCAGAGGGGCGAGGCTGGATGCCTGAGGACACTGGATTAGGCAGTGCAAGGGAGCAGAGAGGAAGTAGAGATTTGGTGGTCAGGGGAAGGGGAGAGAGGAGCTTGACGATGAAGGTTTTCTTTTCAGATGGGACTGAATCAAGCAGGTTTCTAGGAAGAAGCAAGGAGTCAGGGAATGGAGGGTATTGGCCAAGACAGGATATGATGCGTTTCAGGTGGAAAGAGCTGGAATAAAAACTTGGATGAAATCCCTGTTCTGGGTGCCTTTTTTGCCTTCCCCATGCCACATCCCAGACAAATATTTGGTGCATGAACAGATTTTGGACTTCGAAGGGCTTCACTTTTATTGTGCTTGAGGTTTGTTCCTTGGTGAAACATAAAGAGACAAAGTTGTACACACAAAAAGGAAATGATATTTGATGAAAACTCACCCTTCGGTAATTGCTCTAAAATCTTTTGCCCGTTGCTCATGTGGGTATTTGAATGACATCTGGAATATGTTCCAAGACTACTTACCCCTGGAAGGATTCATGGTATTGGAGCTGAGTTCAAAGTCTCAAAAACAAGCCCAAACCTGTTCCTTTCAGTAGTCAGGGTAAAGTTTAATATCCTTCTTTGGAAAGCTTTTGCACGTTAAGCTTGCCACCGCTAAGCTGCTGGAAAGGGAAAATGCCAGAAGTTTAACTCCTATAGCAACTCTCTTATGCAAGTTACATAACCTTCCTTAGTTTGTAAAGCAGAGATAATAATACCTACCTCATGGGGTTGTTGTGAGGATTAAATGGGCCAATTAATATAGTCCCTGTCAGACGGTAAGCACGTATTAAGTGTGAGCTTATGTGCTTTATTGTAGTAATAGTAGTTATAGCAGTGGGCTTTTCCAGGTCATAAGGATTATAGACACTGTCAGGTTGCCTCTGTTAATAGTGGATTATTTTAAGGATGGCCCACAAGGTAAGGAGAACAGGAGCCTACCTAGTTAGCTCATTGGGTCTGTAGATCCAAGGGCAATTCTTTTTTTTTCCCCCCCTCTCTCTCCCTTGCCAACATTTACAAATGTCATATTTCACATGAAAATCCAAATTTCTGGTAGCACTAGGCATGTACTGCAGCATGGCAATGATGCTCTGTGTGGAGCTCAACAGTCCCTCAGATCTGCACACGGGTCTGGGATCTCAGCTTTGCCAAGGTTAGTGCCGATCCCTGCTACGAGTAGACGTGGGCCCGGGGCCTCCGTGTAAGGATGTGCAGGTTGCTCACTGTACAAGGCACCCAGCTATGGGGCCAAATCAGGGCTGAATTCCTATAATCTGCAAAGGGCAATTCTTATAGCCTGACAGATTTGGGACTCAGGGTCTCCTTTTCTTCTTTTCTCTATTGCTCCCCCTTCCTCATCTACTAGCCCTGCTGACATCTTTCCATTTCAGGTTTCTTCTCACTTATAGCTTCTACTGCTTTATGACTTCTGTTTACTGCCTCCGTCTGTGTGTTTCCACACCTCTGCCCACTCCACCATGCTTGACGGGATCAACTGATTTGCCTAAGATCATACAATCAATAGGTGATGAAGACAGATTTGAACCAAGCTTACCCCTTGTTGGAAAATGATTACTGAGTAAGTTAGCATGAGGACATTGAAGATAATTTATTAGGTTTGCTTATTTAAAAAAATCCAGTATAGATTTCCTTGCTTAAATGAGGACAGGCTTTATTGTTAATTTTTACGGATAGCCCACATGCATTTAAACTAACTTGTTATTTCCTGGTCTAGGGAAAACTCGGAAAGGGGCCAAGTTGATCCTAGGGTGTCCAAAGGCACCAAGTGCTTTATTCTGTCCTTGGGACAAGGGTTTGATTCAGAAGTGTATTTGTCTGAGAGTAGCTGTGAAAACCTGATTTTACCTTCTTTACTGTCCATCTCTCCTGGAAAAGGACTTGACCCCCATTCCCACCATTGCTTTTTGGGACTCGTTATCTTCCTCAGCCCCCTGGGCCCCCGTGGGACCGTCTGGGCTTCATTTCCTCAGTGTTCCTGTATGCGGTTAGCGGAAGCAGGGTAAACTGAATCGTGACCCTACACCATGGCGGATTTCGTTTCTATGTTATTCTCTCAAGTGACTAATCATTCAACCCACTGAAACACTTCCTTTATGCTTTAGAGTGGTGGGAATTATAAGCACAGATCAGAGATTCGTGCCATCTTTAAATCGTAACACACAGATTTCTGCTTCCTTGATGATCGTGCTTACTTGATGCAACTTTCTGTAGGAACAGAGATAGCGGTGGACTTTCTTGGGCGTTTAGAGAACCGAGTTCTCATCTCGTCTTTGCTTGTTAGTTTTAGGCAGTGGTTCAACCTCACTGAGTGTTTTCTGACTTGTCTTGCTCACCTCCTAGGCAGTGAGGCTCTGGGCAGGGAAGGTGGGCCTCCGTAAGGTTCTAAAATTATGCCGAAACGAGATACTAGCAAAGCTGGAGATGTGTTCCCTGCCTCTTGTGGGGAAGACCTTGTGCTTGACCCAAAGGGATGGTGCAGGAAGAGCTGGTCATGTGTCGGCTTTGCCCCCCCAATGTGCGATAGCTTCATTTCAGAGACCGGTTTTAGGATTCTCGTTCCTAAAATCTCATTCATGTTAATTACTGCGTATTAACTTCACCTTAGCGTGTTTAGCACACAGTCCCCTGGTTCAGAGGCATTTGAACACCCTCAGGGATCATGACGCCACACTCAGGCATTGAGAAAAGAGGGTGCGGCCAACATTTTGAATTGTGGTCAAATGCAACTTTGTATAAAACACGAAGTATTCAAGAACTGGAGGAAGTTAAAGCTCTATGTTATTCCCTTGTTAACTGTGAGAAGTAAAGCTATTTTCCTTGTGTGTTTAATATTTGGGAACTGCATAGGAGATTAGCTTAATAGGAACCACAATATCAACAGTAAGATACATTCTTTTTTTTTTAAGATTTTATTTGTTTGAGAGAGAGCGAGAGAGAGAAAGAGAGAGAGCACAAGATGGGGGGCAGAGGGAGAGGGAGAGGCAGACTCCCCGCTGAGCAGGGACCCCGATGTGGGGCTCCATCCCAGGACCCCGGGATCATGACCTGAGCCAAAGGCAGACGCTTAACTATCTGAGCCACCCAGATGCCCCCATACACAATAAATTATTATTCTCATATTGCACATGAGGGAAAACACTGCATAAGAAACCTCTTCTCCCCCAAAATTGGGTGAGCTGTTGTTTTAAGCCAGTATTCTCGACTTAAAATAGCTTTTTGGTCCATAACTCATGCTTCACAATTTCACCAAAGCAAATGCCATAATATCCACCATCTTGAATAACTCTTTAGTGCACAGAGTGTATTCTAATTTATTAGGAAGGGATTTAAGGGGTTTTTACTTCTGCATATTTTCACAGTAACACGACAAACACTTTATTTTTATTTATTTTTTGAGAGAGAGAGAGAGCATAGGCAGGGGGTGAGGGCAGAGGGAGTGGGAGAGAGAGAATCTTAAGCAGACTGCATGCTCAGCACAGAGCCCCATGCGGGGCTCGATCCCAGGACCCTGAGAGCATGACCTGAGCCCAAATCAAGAGTCGGCAGCTTAGGTGACTGAGCCACCCAGGCGCCCCTACAAGACGAACACTTTAGTAAGGGAGGAGCAAAGGAACTTATTTTTATAACTGGATAGAAATGTCATTAAGGATATACAGCATCAGGATTTTTATGGCATGTAGTGGATGGAAAATAAGAATGAGGCTCTTTCTGAGGCCAGCAGGGAAGACTATTTACAGAAAAGATAAAGGACATGGGGGCTTCCTGACAAATGTTGGCAGAAGACTGGGCATGGCTTCCGGACCGGGACGAGTGCTGCAGCTGAGCGAGTGTGAATGTGCCCATCCAGCCCAGGGAGACACTTGGGAGGGGAGACGGGGGCTCCTTAGGTCAGACGCTCTGCTTCAGACCTGGCTCCAGTCACTCAGGTCTTCTCTGCTTCCATTCCCTTTTCTGGAAGATGGGGCTATTACTTATCCCATGGGAGAGCTGTGTGAGGACTAGTGTGGCTTTACAGAATGTGTATAATACTCAGACCTTACAAAGACATACATTTCAGAAGCCTCAGGGAGAGTTCCTTTGCTCTGCGAGTAGCTAAATATGTTAGTTGAGGTGGGGTCTGGTCACATTTTCTTTTTGAACAATTTTCCCTCATTTTGGCCATCTCCTCCCTTCCTATGAAGACACCAAAAGATTGTCTTGCCTCAGATGCCTGCAGTCATGAAACAGCAGGACCGTGAGCGGAAAGATCACTGGATAGTGTAATGCTTGGTTTAGAATAAGGAAGCTTGTTACAAAATACAGAAGCTCGGGCAGCAGTGCACATTTGCATATAAGCTTCTCTTAAGGGCAGGGACCGTTGTCTGCTTTCCTCACTGTGGCACCTTGAAAAGGGGGCTGCTCAATAATTGTTTGTTGAAAGAAGAAATCAAGGTCAGACTTCTGGGCTTAATGTCTCCTCTTTCCTTCCTATTTTTCCTAAGAGATTCTCTTCATTCTACAACTTTCCTAATCTGCTCTCTCTCCAAAACATCGCCCCTTGGAGACTCCAGCCCTCTCCCCTTCCCCACTCAAGAGCTCTTTCCTAAAGTTAACAATAGTTAGCCATTAACCGCTTCATAACTTCGGAACAATGCCGTTTCTCTGGTGTAAGGAGAATGGTTCCCATCCTCCAATCTAAAATAAATGTTGAGGGGCGCCTGGGTGGCTCAGTCAGTTAAGCGTCTGACTCTTGGTTTGGCCCAGGTCATGATCTCAGGGTCGTGGGATCAAGCCCCGCGTTGAGCAATGTGCTCAGTGCAGAGTCTGCTTGAGATTCTCTCTCTCTGCTCCTCCACCCGTGCATGCGCTCTCTGTCTCTCTCCCTCTCTCAAATAAATAAATAAATAAAATCTTTAAAAATATATAAAATTAAATAAATTTTGAGAAAAAAATAGAGATGGTTTGGGGTTGGGGAATTTGGTAATTTTGGGGTGCATTTATTTGTATAAAGTGGCATATTTTGGCTAAATCTGAGGAGGAAATATAAACGGTGGTAAATGAATGTCCGTTAGGATCTTGATTTTCAAATTAACTGGGTGGGCAGGGTTAGTTAGGCTAAGGGAGGTGGTCAGATGGCCGAGTCCAAAGTCTGAGGGTGGGTGAGTGGAAGGCAAGGGCAGCCTGGCAGGCGAACCTGGAATTTGTCGGCTCACAACAGACAAGGGGTTCTCAGGCTTGAGAGCGCATCAGAATCACTTGGGGGGCTTGTTAAAACACAGATGGTTGCCCCCCACCCCAGAGTTTAGGATTCAGTAGGTCTGCGGTGGGGCCCAAGCATTTGCTTTTCTAACAAATTACCAGGGGATGTTGCTGTCGCTGGTCTGAGAAGAGCTGCAGTATAGGGAGAGTGTGAAGGTACAGCCAGTCTTCGAGCCTCCGCGTAGGATGTTTGTCGACCACAAGCTGAGGCTGGGTTCAAGAGCAAACAAAAACTTTCTCAGTCACCCCAGTAAATTCCACAATTTAAGGAAGGAAACCGACAAGAAAGGAGGGGGTCAAAATCGTCCCATTTCACCTTATAGTAAAAGGCATTTTTGTACTTCACAGCTGCAAGCACTTTGGTCTTAGAGGCCACAAGCCTCTTGGGGTCTTACTGAAGGCACTTCACTAAGACGCAGACACACTGCTAATTCACTGCCTTGGCCAGCATATCTGAAAACAGATAGCCCCATTATGCGGTCTTGGAGGAAAAAAAAAAGCATGTGGCCTCTTAATGGCCAAGGAGCTGGCCAAGCCCAGGACAAATAATTTAGGTAAATCACAACTCAGAACGGAGAAATGAGGTGCTTTTAATTAATGGTGCCCAACAGTGTTTGTTGAGTTTAATGGAATCCAGGTGGATCAGGAGGTGGATACAAGGGCTCAAAGTATGTGAGAACACAGTTTTATTTAGAAATTCCAGGAGATGAAGAAACAAAATAATACAAGAGCCCTCAAGAGACCCTTAAGATGTGCAGCCTCGTTCCCATGTCTCAGCAGAAGAATTTATGTTATTTAGAAAGCTGACAAGGTTGTAGGTTAAAAATGTGTGTGTGTGTGTGTGTGTGTGTGTGTGTGTGCGTATACAATTTCTGTCACAAAATTAGGGCAACCGCTGCACAAGCTATATGGAAAAAGAAAAGAGAATAGAAAGAACTATTGTTGTCTCTCTAATGTATCTGTGAATAGCATCTCCTGCTAGTAGTTTTGCTTCTATGTATTTTTAAATTGTGTATTTAGATTTAAATACATTTTTTTAAAAAAGCTTATATAATCATAGTGACTAAGAGCCCGGTCGCTAGAGTCAGATAGCATTGGTTTCAAATCCTGACTCCAGACATTTCCTGCCCGGTGTTTTGTACTTGTTGAATGGGGGAAGACAAACTCCGTTCATAGTGTTGCTGTGGGAATTCAGTGGAATGGTCCACATCCAGTGCTCAGCACAGAACCAGGCCTAGCGCGAGCACTTGATACATATCGGCATAATTTTCCGTTTTCACTAAGAAGCTGTGTCAACCTTCCACAATCCTAATAATTGGGAACATTATCGACATCTAGAAACATGGCTATTTTTATTTCATGACTCTGGTAAGATTTCATTCCACAAATTCTTCTGTGGTTCAGACACTGCTTGGAAGAAGATCTTCTTTGACCAGCTTGTTGAGAGCCCTTATTACCTGGGTTTTCCTCAGAAATTAGACTCATCAAAGAGCAGTCTAAGTCAAAATATACCAGTGACCATTGGGCTTGGAGAGTTTGGTTTATTTGCTCTTTAGCAAGGCTGGGTGACTTTCCTCCAAGACTGCAGACTCTGACTGCACCATTTCGGGCATCACGTACGGCCATGTAGACAGTGGGTTGCTAGGGAGACAGGTAAGAAACTGTGGGTGGAGAGATGTAGATCTCTTAACCCCTGTTGGAAAAACAACCCTAAACTCAAGCTTAGCCAAATCTACATCTGCAACCTGGACTTCTCATTTCTGCCCCAGACCTGCTTATCCCATTGCCAACTTGACCTCCACTTGGAGTCCTCTTGGGACCCCAAACCCAAAATGTCTAAACCAAATCTTCAGGCTGACGGGAAGTCATCACACTGTCCTGAGTTTTACGGTTGCCTGTAAAAGAAGGGATTAATTTTGTCAGATAGCAGCTTCCTGCCCACAAAGGGAAGAAAAGAGCTCCTCAGTGAAGACCTTGGTTTTGTTTATCAGATAAACAGATCTTGACTCTACCGGATAGTTATAGGTACAATAAGCAGAACAGCCAGTTCGTTCATTAACTCCTTGAATTTGATGCAACCATGTTGTACATTCTCTTATATTTCTAAAGTGTTAACTGACAAAATACTATGAAGAACAAATACACAAATCCTTTGGCCCAGCAATTCCACTTCTAGGACTTTATTCCACAGATGTATTTGTAAATGTGTGAATTAGCCTGTGTGCGATTTACTGAACATTATTTGTGCTGGCAAAAAGTTGGAAACAACATGGAATGTAAATTGGTGCAGCCACTCTGGAAAACAGCGTGGAGATTCCTCAGAAAAACTTAAAAAGGTTTTCCATTTGCGATAACATGGATGGACCTTGAGGGCATTATACTAAGTGAAGTAAGTCAGAGAAAGACAAATACTGTAGAATCTCACTTATATGTAGAATCTAAAACAGAACAAAAAACTGAGCTCATAGATGTGGAGAACAGATTGGTGGTTGCCAGAGGTACTAGGTGGGGATGGGCAAAATGGGTGAAGGGGGTCAATTGGTGCAGACTTCCAGTTATAAAATAAATAAGTCACAGGGATGTAATGTATAACATGGTGAGTATAGTTAATAATACTGTGTTACATATTTGAAAGTTGCTGAGAGAGTAGATCTTAAAAGTTCTCGTCATAAAAAAGTCTGTAACTATGTATGGTGGCGGGTATTAACTAGGCTTATTGTGTGATCATTTTGCAATATTTACAAATATCAAATCATTATGTTTTATACCTGAAACTAATATAATTTTATGTCAATTATACCTCAATAAAAAATTGGAAATAACAAAAATATGTAAAAGAGATTAGTTAAGAAAATGCCCATCTATATAGTAGAATATATATACAACCATAAAAAAGACTGAGGGAATTTTTATATGCTTATCTATCAGGCAAAATGCAGCTCACCAGTGAATGGATAAACAGATTGTGGTATATTCATACAATGTAATACTCCTTCATTGAAAAAAAAGAACAACTATTGGTACACACTACTGTATAGATGAATCTCAAATATTATTTTCCCATTTGTGTACAGTATTGGGGAAAGAATATATATATGTAGTTCCATCTATACTGTATATGTACAGTAATATACACAAGAAACTATTATGTGGATTGTCTATGGGGAGGGAACTTGCATAACTGGAAGACAAAATAAGAGGGAGACATTTTGTAATGTTCTTTTTTATACTTTTTATATTTAAAAGTACACAAATAGAGGGGCGCCTGGGTGGCTCAGTCGTTAAGCGTCTGCCTTCAGCTCAGGTCATGATCCCAGGGTCCCGGGATCGAGCCCTGCATCGGGCTCCCTGCTCGGCAGGAAGCCTGCTTCTCCCTCTCCCACTCCCCCTGCTTGTGTTTACTCTCTCGCTGTCTCTCTCTCTGTCAAATAAATAAATAAAATCTTTAAAAAAAGTACCTAAATATTGCATACTCAAAATAAAAATAGAATAGTTTATAACTATATCTAGATATTATATATAATTTTTTTCTCTTTTTTCCTTTTTGGTTTATAACTAGTTTTTAAAAATTCATTTATTCAACCTATGTGTATAAACATAAGGAAGATGTTTAATATTATTCCATCTGCAAAAATAAGCAGATATTTAGAAAGCTAGTATGTTTTTGTTGATCCTGAGTTTAATTCTACTGTGGTGTGAGACTAACTGTTCTATATCATTTCTGAACTTTGAAGTTTGTTGAGACTTGCTTTGTGATCCAGTATATGGTTACTTTTGGAAGTGGCACAGGAAAAATGTTTACTCTGTCATTAAGTGTAGATTTTCTATATAAGTCAATTAGATTAAGTTTGTTTATCATCTTCAAATCTTACATATCTCTGATTTTTTAATTTACATGTTCTATCACTTACTAAAAGAAGTATGCTAAAGTCTTTCACTATAATTATGAATTTGATATTTCTCCTCTTCTGCAGTTCTTGCTTTATATGTTTTGAGCCTTTATTACTTGGTGCATACACATTTAAGATTGCTATATCTTTCTGGTGAACTGACTTTTGATCATTTAGAAAATGTGTTTACCTTTTGTCACACTTGTTGCTTTAAAATCCTTTTTGCCATATTACTATAGCTACACCAGCTTTCTTTTGGCTATTTTTGCCTAACTTTTTTCCACCACTTTGTAAGCAGTTTATCTAGGCATTTACCCAAGACAAATAAAAGAATATGTCCATAAAAAGGCTTGCACATGAATGTTAATAGCAGCTTTATTTGTAACAGCCCCAAACTGGGGAAAACTCAAATGTCCTTTAACAGGTGAATGGATAAACAAATGGTGGTATATCCATATATAAACAAATATGCAATGGAATACTCCTCTATAATTAAAGGAAATGAACTATTGATGTATGCTACAACATAGACAGATCTCAAAATAATTATGCTTGTGAAAGGAGCCAGAAAAAAGAGATCCATTGTGTGGCTCTATTTATGTAAAATTCTAGAAAATGCAAACTAATCTATAATGATAGAAGATAAATTAGTGGTTACCAGGGAGCAAGGGTTGGGGGAAGGAGGGAGATTAAGAAGTGGCATGAGGAAGTTTTGTGATTACAGTGGTAGTTTCATGGGTGTACACTTGTGTCAGACTTATAAATTATCCACTTTAAATATGCACAGAATATTGCATGTCAATTATACCTCAGTAAATCTGTTAAAAAAGTAAAGTATCTAAGTATGTCTCTTGTAAGTAGCATATAGTTTTTTTATGTAATCTCATGATCTTTGTCTTGTAATTGGTGAATTTACTCTAACTATATTTAATATAATTACTGACATATTTGAGTTTGTTTTTTCCTTGCACTCCTTCCTTCCTAAGACTCAGATAACTTATCTCAAATGTGATGATAACAAACCAGTAAAAGTAAAAGTCTCACTAAGTTATAAATCATTACAGTTTTCAATTTCTTTCCTGGTTTTCAGAAATGAACAAGATGAATCCTAGATAAAATTCTAAAGCAGATGCCCCTTTTCAACAGAAAGGTTTATACTTAGGCAGATTGCCTGGCATTTTTTTTTTTTTTTTTTTTTTACCTTTTGAACCCCTTCACTCATTTCTCCCATGCCTTTTGGCAACCACTAATCTGTTGTCTGTATCTATGAGCTTGTTTCTGGTTTTGTTATAGATTCCATATATAAGAGATATCATATAGTATTTGTCTTTCCTTGTCAGATTTATTTCACTTATCATAATGCCCTCGAGGTCTGTACATGTTACTGCAAAAGGGAAAATTTAATTTTTTTTTCAAGATTTTATTTATTTATTTTAGAGAGGGGGGCGGGCAGAGGGAGAGGAAGAGAGAGAATCCCAAGCAGACTCTGTGCTGAGCGCAGAGCCCCACGCAGGGCTCCGTCCCACGACCCTGAGATCACAACCTGAGCCAAAATCAAGGGTCAGATGCCTGAGTGACTGAGCCACCCAGGTGCCCCAAGATTTTACTTTTTTTTATAGCTGAATAATACTCCAGTGTGTATGTATATACAATTTATTTATCTATTCATCCATTGATGGACACTTAGGTTATTTCCATGTCTTGGCTCTTGTAAATAATGCTGCAAAGAACATGAGGATGCATATATCTTTTTGAGTTAGTGTTTTTGTATTCTTTGGATAAATACCCAGAAGTGGAATTGCTGCATCATATGGTAGTTTTATTTTTAATTTTTTTGAGGAACCTCCATACTGTTTTCTAAGTGCCTGTACCAATTTACATTCCCACCAACAGTGCATGAGGGTTCCCTCTTCCCACATCCTCACCAACCCTTATTATTTCTTGCCTTTTGATGTTAGCCATTCAGACAGGTGTGAGGTGATAGCTCCTTGTGGTTTTGATTCGTATTTCCCTGATGATTAATGATGTTGAGCATTTTTTCATGTACCTTCTTTGGAAAGGCCATCTTCTTTGGAAAAATGTATATTTTCTGTATGTCTTCTTTGGAAAGATGTCATTTCAGGTCTTCTGCCCATTTTTTAAATCAGATTGGCTTTTTGCTGTTGAGTTGTATGAATTTTTTGAATGTATTTTTGATATTAGCCCCTTATCAGATATATGATTTGCAAATATTTTCTTCCACTCGGTAGATTGCCTTTTCATTTTTTTGATGGTTTCCTTTGCTCTGCAGAAAGTTCTTACTTTAATGTAGTCCCACTTATTTGTTTTTGCTTTTGTTGCTTTGCTTTTGGTGTTAGAATAAAAAAATCATTGCCAAGACCTATTTCAAGGAGCTTACTGCCTATATTTTCTTCTAAAAGTTTTATGGTTTCAGGTCTTCCATTCATGTTTTTATTTGAGTTTAAATGTGTATTTCTACTGTGTTTTTTTCCCCTCTTTTTCTTTTTTTTTTTTTTTTAATTTTTATTTATTTGACAGAGAGAGAGACAGTGAGAGAGGGAACACAAGCAGGGGGAGAGGGAGAGGGAGAGGCAGGCTTCCCGCGGAGCAGGGAGCCCGATGCGGGGCTCGATCCCAGGACCCTGGGATCATGACCTGAGCCGAAGGCAGACGCTTAACAACTGAGCCACCCAGGCGCCCCTTCCCCTCTTTTTCAACTTGTTTCTTGTTTCCAGAGATTACAACAGTACATACTTATTAGAATTCTGTAATGAGTACTTTCACCATTTCGCAAACAATGCGGGGACTTTAGAAGATATGAACTCCATTTACCCTTCCCACCTTCTGTGTTATCATTGACATGGATTTTAATGCTATGTATATTTTAAATTTATTTAAGATTTTTAATTTTTTTAAAGTGATCTCTAGGGGCACCTGGGTGGCTCAGTCAGTTAAGCATCTGCCTTCGGCTCTGGTCATGATCCTAGAGTCCTGGGATTGAGCCTGGTGTTGGGCTCCCTGCTCAGCGGGGAGCCTGCTTCTCTCTCTCCTGCTCCCCCTGCTTGTGCACTCATGCTCTCTCTCTCCCCCTCTCTCTGTCAAAAAATTAATAAAATCTTAAAAAAATAAATAAAAAAAATAAGTGATCTCTACACCCAACACGGGGCTCGAACTCACAACCCCAAGATCAAGAGTCACATGCTCCACCAACTGAGCCAGCCAGGTGCCCCAATGCTATGTATATTTTAAATCCACATTATTATCATTATTATCATTGTTTTGTACTGTCGATGCACTTCATTGCTTTCAACACTTTTGTGCTTCCATCTGGAACACTTTTCTGCTCTCCTTCTGTCTGAAGAGCTCTCTTTACTATTTCTTTTAGTCCAGCTCTGCTAGTAATAAATTCTCTCAGTTGTTGTTTATCTGGTAAAGTCTTTATTTATCCTTTCTTAATGAAGGATATTTTCACCAGGTAGAACATTCTAGACTGGTAGCTGTTTTCTTCCAGTGCTTTAAAGATGTCATTGCATTGGTTTTGGGATTTCACTGTTTCCACTGAGAAGTCAGTGATCAGTCCTACTATGACGCTTTGAAGGCAATGTGTCTTTTCCCCAGATTTTTTCAAGAACATTTAAAATTTCTCCTTGATTTTTGTGTTTTACTATGATGTGACTAGGTTTGATTTTCTCTGTATTAATTGTGATGGGAGGTTGTATCTGTGTCTTTGAATCTGTCTTTGGTGCTCCTGTCAACAATATTTCTTTAAATCTCACTTCTGCTCCTGTTTTGTCTCTCCTCCTCTTTTGGGACTTCAGTTTACATATGTTAGATCTGTTTCTTTGTGTGTCAGGACACTTTTTTGGAGACATCTTTTTTCCCCCTTTAAATAGGTACAAACATGGGGCGCCTAGGTGGCTCAGTCGGTTAAGCGTCTGCCTCAGGGTCTTGGGTTCGAGCCCTGCATTGGGCTCCCTGCTCGGTGGGGAATCTGCTTCTCTCTCTCCCTCTGCCCCTCCCCCTGCTCGTGCTCTCTCTCTCAAGTAAATAAATAAAATCTTTAAAAAAATTACTCAGTACTTATAGGTTTTCTTTTACGTTATTATGCTGCCTCATCAGTAGGAGGTAGGACTATGTCAGGAGAGAAACTCACTTATATGATGTTTTTCTGATGATATACACAGGCTGGGGGACAGTGATGCCTTAGCGAGACCCTGAAGACATTGGCTAACTCTTCTCTAGGCTCCCTGTGGGAACCCTCAAACACTTCAGTCATCGAATAAATATT
Organism: Phoca vitulina; assembly: GCF_004348235.1. Taxonomy (NCBI): domain Eukaryota; kingdom Metazoa; phylum Chordata; class Mammalia; order Carnivora; family Phocidae; genus Phoca; species Phoca vitulina. The sequence continues at coordinate 8,763,311 of NW_022589740.1, read as the reverse complement.
CTTCCTATTCAGAGGAATTTTCCAAGTGAAAGGAATTTGGGACTCCCCTGTGAGGAAGAAACATAAGTTCCACAGCTTGTTAATAAGCGGCAAACTTCTCTTTGTAATCATGTTTCCACTTGTTGAATCATCTTTATAAAAGTTGTACATTTATGGCATGTCTGTTTATGAGAAGAGATGGAAAATATGAGAAAATCTGAAACCTGAAATATCTATTATGGAGCCCCGGGCTAATGAACTTCTGAGGAATTTGTTCCAGACTCCATTAACGTATATGTATATGTAAGGATGGAGTTAGATACGTATATGTATATGTAAGGATGGAGTTATATACATGTATTATATATGTAGATAATATATATTATATGTATATTATATATTATGTATGTATTATATAATGTATAATATTGTATATATATTATATAATGTGTAATATATATAATTTGCTACAGCTATTAATTTTGTAGCCTTTTAAATTTAAAGGTGCACTTTAGGGCCCCCTCAGTGGCTCGGCCAGCAGAGGATGCAACTCTTGATCTTGGGGTCGTGAGTTCCAGCCCCATGTTGGGCATAGAGATTACTTGAAAAAAACAAGAACAAACCAAAAAAAACTAAAAAAATATAAAGGTGCGCTTTACTAAGAGTATCTGGGGATGCGTCTCAGAAAAATTCTTAGATCGTTTTTTTTGAAAGATTTTATTTATCTTGGGGGTGGGGTGGGGAGGAGCAGAGGGAGAAGGACAAGCAGAGTCCAAGCCAAGCGGAGCACGGAGCCCGATGCAGGGCTGGATCCCACGATCTCTGAGACCATGACCTGAGCTGAAACCAAGAGTCAGATGGCAAACCAACTAACTGATCCCCCCAGGCGCCCCACCTTCTATCGTTTTGATGTGGTCAACTCCAGGAACTACTCACTCGTGAGCCCAGCTGTGTGTTTTCAGACTTTATCCATGCCATGCACTGTGATCCAACCTGAATCCAACCTGAATGATTACATCATTCAGAGCTACTTTTTCTACACACAATAGATTTAAAAATCTTTATTATTGTTGTTTTACTATATTGCCCTAACCTTATAATTCAGGAAGTTTGGGGAATAGCATTCTTTCATTGCTTACTTGGTGCAAATCATTGCTGGTCCTGAACAATGGTTATTTCGCAAGGTTAAATTACACCATGTGCCTGTGGCCACATACATGTAATGTGCCACCCACAAATGTCTATAATTAGTGTTTATTAGTAGCTGTGTACTTTACGCTTGTATTTGTTGAGTGTTTTGTTAGTTACTAAGTCAGTTGTTAGTTACTAAGGGTAAATTGTAGGTTTACTTCTCTTTATTCCACCCCATTCACTATTGTTTAAAACATGTCACACTCGGGAAAACCCTAAGCCCCTTGAAATACTTATTGACTTGTTTTTTTTCTTGAATCCGTTTTAAAATTCTTCCAACCATTTTGGCTGCTGACCATCCAGCATATAGTGAAAGAATTTTCTTTTAGGGATGAAAGCCAGCGAGAAGGCTTCCGGGGCTCTGTAGTTTTCCTAGCACAGCTGCTGATGTAGATCATGGTGCTGACTGTTCCACTTGGAGATTCTTGAGCATCTTTGCCAGTTTGAGCTGGAAAGGTGCCCAGGAGATCAGATAGCTCAGCCCCTTCATTTCATACGTAATGGAACTAAGAATCAGCTTGGTTAACTAATCTACTTGAACTCAAAGAGCTGGCAAATGGCTACATTTATTGTAAAGAAACAGGACAGCCTGATAGTTTAAATACTTGAATACTACTTCATACTCCTACTTCAAGTATTAGATGTCGTGAAATGGTAAAAACAAACAAACAAACAAACTGCTTTTTTCCATCAGGTCTGTTCCTACTTTTTTTTTTTTTCAAAGTATGGCTCGAAAGTCCTCTTTTTGGGGGGGTGCAGAGGGAGAGGGAGAAAGGGAGTCTTGGGGCTCTCAATCTCACATGGGGCTCGATCTCACCACCCTGAAATCATGAGCTGAACCGAAATCAAGAGTTGGATGCTTAACCGACTGAGCCACCCAGGCACCTGGGTTCGACAGTCCTCTTATTCCAGAAGCCTTCTAAGCATTCCTAGGCTGGATTACTAACTCCCTCCTCTTTGCTCACAAGGCATAGTCACATTTTTTATTATAATACTCATCATGTTCTATTATGATTATTTATTCAGTTATCCATCTGTCCTCCTCCCTCCCACCCACTGGGCTGAGCCTCCAGGAACAGCAACAGTATCATCTTGGACTTTAATCCCTAGCACTTGGCAGAGAGCCTGGCACTTTTGTGCCCTCGATGTTTTTTTAATGAGTGAAGGAACTAATACTCTCTCATAGTCTTGCACTATTAGCGAATCTTTATTGACATAAAAATCATCTGGAGCTGTTGGCTAAACATGCAGTTTTCCAGGCCGTGCCATAAAAGATGCTGTTTCTGGACGGGGATAGGGTCTAGGAATCCACATTTTATTAAGCAGCTGATAATTGGAAGCATATGGTCCATAGTTCACACTTGGCATGCTCTGCCCCATCATTAGTTCTACTGGCCCTTAGTCCCAACTGTGTGTATCACAATTATCTGTCCGTCCGAATAAAAACAGAGCTTTGCTACCCATCCCCCTCTACCATTCTGACTCCTGAGTAGGGGTACCAACATTTTAAACAAATCCCAAGGCTCCCTCCCAGTTTAATTTGTAGAAATAAAGAAAATAATATTTTAAAGCATTTTGAGTTATTAGAAAAGTGTCTTAGCTCATCAAGGAAATATCATCATGATATATATAAATCTGGCGTCATCAAAGTTATCTGAAAACATGTTGAATTTGGTCTGAGACTCAAATACAGAGGAAATAAAACCCACATGCCATCACTACCTGCGTGGACACCAAGCCTGGATGACCCCTTGCCTGGGCTGAATTCTCTTCTCTGTGTAGGCAGGCTTTCCCCTTCGCTAGGGTCAATGTAGACATGAAGAGGCTTGATTTTGATGCCGGGATGCTAAGTGCTTTTCTGAGAATGAAGTTCCATATCACTAACATTATAGCTGAAATTTACAAAATTTAAAAAATTCCCAAGAGTGCACCTGTGCTCGCATGCTATTTTATATGTACATACCTTTTTTCAAAGTGATGAACTTAAGCAACTTTACATCAGAAAGAGCTGAGTGAGGTAGTGATTAAACTAGCTTTAGATAATTACCAAAAGGATTCCTGATCCTTACACATAAATTGTTAGTTTCTATTCAGTTCCTCATTTTACTTTTCACTTGTAACTTACTTGGTACGCACTTTTCCATAGGTGAACCTGATTCACATTTTTAAGTAGTAAAATCGTATTTCACCTATTTGCTATTATTTCCTCGGTGCTCTCCCTTGTGTTGGGTGCTTTGGTTATTTTCAGTTATTTGCCACCATATACAGAGTTCTTATATTCATTTCTGCTCAAATTATATGTTTGTATGAAATGGGGTATATTCTCCAAAGTGAAATGATCACATTGAAAAGTAATGACAGTTTTAGAGTTCTTGTTGTGTATTACAGTGTTGCTTTCCAGAGGCACTGAACCAATATACAACCCTGTGAGGTTCCACCGGGGTGTGGGGCATGCCGATTTTCCCACAGTTTGACCAGCGTGTGATTTTGTCATTCTAGCTTATTTTTGCTGGTTTAATATGTGCTTAGGTCCTCTCCAGAGAGATTTAATTTGGACGTTCTTTAAACGATAGAAGTTCTTTTCCATGTGGGACGATTCACTATTTTCATTTTAAGGACCAACAATTCATCTCCATATTTGACAGTTTAAAGGGACAGGTTTAATTGCATTCTATAGAATTGATCCCAGGCTCCACTGTCAGGGAAGAGGATCAGTTGTGTGGCTCCGAATTGGGAAACTGATGTGGAGAATTGCAACAGAAACACCCACTGACCCTCTTTAAGAAGGACTGAAGAGCTGGAACATTCTGACTTCATGCTGAAAAAAATATTGGGGTTTTGGCATAGGACGACAGATTTTGCTTCAAAATGAAAGCAAGAATCTGTCCCTGCTTCCTTTCTTTGACTCTCTTATAATGCCATACCTTTCCTGATCCTTTTTAGATATTCCCATTTCAGATAGACCCCTCTGGTCTATGGCAGGAAGAGCTACAGAAGGACCATGAGCCGAAATCATGTTATTTGAGAGGTCCTGCTGGGAGGACCTGGGGGCAGAAGTCTTAGGAGCAGTAAGACATGTCTGTCAGAAGGCACCCCGGTCACAGCAAAGGGCCTTTGCTTGGTTGTCTTGTCCCTCTGTGTCTACGGTCATCTCCCTAAGTAAGCAGATAAGCGATCACCATGCTGCTTTGGGTTCCTTTGTGGTGCCAAATGCAAGAGACAGTGTTGTTCATGCAGATGGGCCTTTTGATATGGACAGTGGTCTAATCTGTTGGTTTTTAAAAATTGGTGATGGCTCAGCTTGTAATGAAAATCAGCCTATTGAGTACTTGGAAGCAAATTCTGCAGATTTTCCTCCATTCTTGGCTGTTTCATTAAATTTGGTAATTTCTGCCTTCACTCTTGTGTTTTTAGGACACTTGCACACATCCATATCTATATCTGTATCTATATCATCTTTACTGAGAAATAATCCACCTAGTTCACCCATTTCACATGTGCAATTTGCTAATTCTTAATATATTCGCAGAGTTGTGTTTCCATCACCACGCTCAATTTTAAAACATTTTCTTCACCCCAAAAAGAAACCCCATTCCCATTAGCAGTCACTCCCCATTTGCCTCCAAGGCCCCAGCCCTAGGCAACCACTCGTCCACTTTCTGTCTCTATAGACTCTCTTGTTCTGGAAATTTCGTATAAGGACTAATAAATATGTGGTCTTTGGGTTTAGCTGCTTTCACTTGGCATGATGTTTTCAAGGTGCATCCATGTTGTTGTATATACTAGTACTTCTTTCCTTTTTTGTTGCTAAATAATATTCCATCACACGATAGACTTTATTTTGTTTATCCATGCAGCAGGTGATAGACATTTGGGTTATTTCCACTTTCTATTATGAATAATGCTGCTGTGAACATTCATATCTAAATTTTTGTATGAAAGTATGTTCTCATTTCTCTTGGGTGTACACCTAGGTGTGCATTTGCTGGGATATATATGGGAACAGTATGTTTAACTTTTTTGAGGAACTGCCAGACTATTGTCCAAACCAATTGCACAATTTTACATTCCCACCAGTAACGTGTGATGCTCTCATTTCTCCATATCCTCGCCAACACCTGCTATCACCCATCTTTTTTTGAAATAGCCATCCTAGTGATTGTGAAGTGGCAGCCCATGTAGTTTTGATTTGCATTCCCCAGTGGATAATAGAATATTTCTCATCCTAGTATGTTCTTATATTTAAAAAAATTAAATAAAGACAATATCTTAGGAAATTCAGGAATACAATGAGTATGGGCTGCTTTCACTTCCTGGGAGGTCTCACACTTCACTGCATCATCACATAGGGGTTCACCCCTGCCATGAAGGTGCTCCAGCCATTTTCCTCCATCCTTGTATCCATCCATCATCCAGAATCCTGGGAAGGAGAGATCATTGTCCTGTGTTGGGTTATGTGCCCACCCCTTTGCTTTGTAGTTATGCCTAGACAGAGTACAGCATGAGTGTGTGGATCCTGGAGGGACATTGAGGTGCTCTTGGTTTGGGAGAATGGATGTCACACATGGGACCAGAACAGGCTTTCTGCCTGAGAAGAACCATGTTGCCACATTTGAAAGCCAAGCAGACCATGTCAGAAACCTTATAGTGCAGGGTAATTACTAATTATGCTTTAGCACACATTATAATGGAGAAAATGTAAGCTTTATTTGTCACATTCAAATATTATATTTTAAAATTATGATTTAAAAAGTTTATATAGCCCTTTGTTGGACACCCAGCATGTTTCAAATATACAATCTCACTTGATCCTTAGTAAATGTCTCTTAGTGTCTAATTATACTATATAATAGTCTCACTGTGGTTTATATACACTTTTGTGAACTAGCCTAAGAGTCCACCCACCAACAAATGAGATCAAATGAGAAATGTGACGTAAGAAAACGTATTCTGAGCTCCACACAAATGACTAACAAATGAGTGCCTCAAAGTCAGTCTGTTTGTAAGCCAGGGTTTCCCTGGTCAACAGCTCATGCCAGTAGGTGTGAGTAGACAATGGAGAACAACTTCCATGTGCCTGGTTTCCAGCTACCAAGGATGTTGGCTGAGGGGACAACAGTGTTGTGATATGGATGACTCAAAAGATCACTCTACTGGGAGCAGTTTGGAAAACGTACAGTCCTTGGAATCCTAGGTAGCATCTAAGGTGCCTGCAGGGAGGTGGACGTGTTCGTATAATAGTTTTCTAGAATGTTCTGTCATAGCAGGCAGCCTACCAGAAGGGTTCAACTGCTTAAAAGCAGAATGGCTGGATCAAAATGGCAGCATGGGGTTGAAAGGACTCAGTTAGAGACCAGATGTCCTCATGCAGAGACAATGCCTCTGAATGGCCTGGGAAGAAGGATCCAAGCGCCCTGGATCTTTCCTGGGGCCTCAGACTCTTCCCCTCCTTCATGCTCCTACCCTTCCAGTATTGGGCAACAGCTGTGGTTGGTTGTAGGTGTCCTGGCCTTTGTGAACTTTCCAAGGGTATAGACTATCAGACAAAAGCTACAATGTCCATTCATAGGCCACTGAGGGCATGTTAGTTCTGCTGATTACCCAGCCAAGGCATGGGTTTTAGAACATAATACCAAAGATTGTATCTAGAATTGTGATGATTTGTTAAAATAACCACTTCATTTGGATGTTTGTGTTTTACCCAAGGTATTCTTCGGCAGAAATAAGGAAACAGTTTACTCTCCCACCGAACCTTGGCCATTACCATCGACAGAGCATAAGTACCTCTGGCTTCCCCTCTCTTCAACTAGTAAGTATGAGATGGGTTTGCTTCGAGAATGGTCAAGTGCAGAAATGCACAGTGTGTGCTTTTCCTTCCTGCTTTTCCTTAGCTCTTCTGCTGCCACCTTACACTTCCTACTACCAGTTCCTAACTCCATGCCTGCTTTTTGACATCACACAATTTCCCTCTCTCTTTCCTTCAGCATGAGCTGAGAGGGCAATGTGGACCTGCAGGGGCCATGGTTCTGAAGTCTCAGGCTTCAGTGGGCGAACGGGCTACTTGATTTCCCCCAAATTATGGCTCCTATTTTGGGGAGGGGGAAGTGGCCTGGAACCCAACTACCATTTGTAACAGGCTTTTATTAGGAAAATAAATCCCCAAATCTGGAAAGTCAATTTAGGAACCTTAATTTTTATTTATTTATTTATTTATTTATTTTTTTTTTTTTAAAGATTTTATTTATTTATTTGACAGAGAGAGACACAGCGAAAGAGGGAACACAAGCAGAGGGAGTAGGAGAGGGAGAAGCAGGCCTCCCGAGGAGAAGGGAGCCCGATGCGGGGCTTGATCCCAGGACCCTGGGATCATGACCTGAGCTGAAGGCAGACACTTAACCATCTGAGCCACCCAGGCGCCCCGGAACCTTAATTTTTAAAAATTGTTTTCTTGGAAGTATAATTTACATACAAGAAATTCACTCATTTTAGGTGTACAGTTTGGTGAATTTGGCCAATTTCTAGTCACTTAATCTCTACTCAGTCAAGATATAGAACAGTCTCTTTACCCTAAGATACCCCTAGGACCCCTTTGCGGTGGGTCTCTTCTTCCAGCCCCCAGCCCAAGGCAATCACTGATCCACTTCTGTCACAATTTTGCCTTATCTGGAACTTCGTATAATTGGAATCACAGAACAGACCTTAATTTTTAAGATTTTTATTTATTTATTTATTTATTTATTTATTTATTTATTTATTTGTCAGAGACAGAGAGATAGAGAGCAGAAGCAGGGGGAGCAGCAGGCAGAGGGAGAAGCAGACTCCCTGCTGAGCAGGGAGCCCGATGCGGGACTCGATCCCAGAACCCTGGGATCATGACCTGAGCCGAAGGCAGATGCTTAATCCACTGAGCCACCCAGGCATCCCGACCTTCATTTTTGAAACACACTCCCCCTTTTAAGTTGAAGGTAGCTTGTATTTTTATATTAACACCTAGTGTTGAGTGTGTATTATGTGTTGTATTATTTGAGGACTAAATGCCAGACATATGTTAGGTGGGCTAAACCTCACTTAAATGAGATGATTTGTAAAACCAGAAGTTGAGTATTCACTTCCTTTGTGTGCGGCTACGGTCCTCGCTGTACTCACTTCCTCACTCGCAGCACAGCGGCACTTTCTTGCTTCTTCTAGTGGTTATCTTGAGGAGGTTAGGTTATTTTTTTTGTTTCTCACTTATTACTTCAAAACCACTTCTGCTCTTCAAAGTTTTGTAACCTTCCACTTGGTTTCCTGTAGCCGCCATCTTGCCTCCTGTAACAATTTGCACGCCGTGTAACTGTGTATCTTTTAAAGGTATGTTTGCTGGAGTGGTATGTGGTTATTTCAGTAGGATAATTCGTGTGTTGTGTCATTGATGAAATAGGAGTAGTAAAAAGTGTATAGCATCTTTTACTGCAAGAGGTAATGACATTTCTTCAAAAAAATCTATTTATGACTTCGGTGGCTTGCTAACTGTCCTTTTTGTTTGTACTTTTCCTGTTTCAGAATGCAGGTTATAATAAAAGCACACTCAAAGCATGACGTCCATGCTTTCAGATAGATTAGATAACCTTTAGATTAAGAAATATTAACTATTTTTTTTTTTTGTTTAATTTGGTGCTAGTATATATTTCATTGAAAACCAAAAAAATTTTTTTTCTTGAATTTCTAATTCAAATTGTATTCCAAAGTATGCAGAATTCAGTTAAAAAGTGTCCAGATACACGTTTATATTTAAAACAAGGTAAGGAGGGAGGGTTTGGTGCCTTGCTTGTTGGTAAATTAAGACTGCCGCTCTTTGCAGTGGCTGAATTGAGAAACAGTGTGGACATCATAATTAAGAGGCTTTAAGGAAGTGTAGCTCGCAAGCTTTAACCCCTTCTCTACACACCAGCTTTGACGTTTATGCTGCAGCCTTAAGTTTTTCATTTAAAGTCATAAAGAAAAAAAAACTTGCTTAATATCTACAGGTGTTCCTTTGGTAGTTTTGCCTCCTCATCCGTAGGTTTTGACAAAAGTGAATGTTGATCAATTTCTTCATTAGCTAGGTAGTCAAATCACCATGTGGCTTAACTACCCATTTTCTAACAGAGGACATCAAAGAAATAGCAAAAATAAGCAACAGCGTTTAACTATGCAAGGATCATGGGTTCCTGCCTGTCGTAATTTATTCCTGATTCTATTTGCAAATGAATAGCCTTTAAAATATATGGCTCTTAGTATTCCAGGTTAGCTCCTGAATATCTCTTCCCAGATCTCGACTCCAATTTCAGCACTCGGTGCTGCCCCTGATCCTTCTTGTTAACTGCACGAGGAACAGGAAGCATGAGGGAGCCAAGAGGCCTGATTTTAATTCCCCCTTTAAAAAAAAAAAATGCACAGCCTGCCGAGGAAATCACCCTAAACGTTTACCTGCCGCCATGCTGTCATGTCACAATGAAGTGGCCATTCTTTCCTCTGAATCATCTTCCCGAATGAAGGTTCCTCCAACAGACATCATCAACTTAATGGTGATTTCCCTTTACCTTAAAAAAAAATCCATTTCATAGAAAGATAATGGGACATTTCAGCAAGCTTCATTCCTGGCAAGGCAGAGAAGTAGCTTATCATCTAAAGACTCTCAAGCTGAAGTAGCTTTAAAAAAAAACTTAAAGGCGAAGTTATAGACTGTTCATTGTTTGGTTTCAGACAATTGGAAAATAAGACCAAGTGCATTTTGGCTTTTGTTTCCCTTACCTTTATTTATATAACTACCCATTTCAACAACCCCACATGCTAATACAAATGGCTATTTAATTTTTAGAAGTATCTAATGGTGCCACGTTATTTAAAAACCAATCAGTGGGGCGCCTGGGTGGCTCAGTCAGTCGAGCATCAGACTCTTAGTTTCGGCTCAGGTCATGATCTCAGGGTCGTGAGATTGAGCCCCACACTGGGCTCCGAGCTCAGTCGAGAGTCTGCTGGAAGATTCTCTGCCTCTGCCCCACCCCAAATAAATAAATAAAAATCTTAAAGAAAATAAAACCCAATCAATGATTAGTTTGTTGTCTTGCAAGAGGCCAGAACTTGGCCACAAGCCTAAGTGGACCCCGTTTTGCTTGAATATACCTGCCTTTCATGAATTTGTGAATATGAATAGAATTTTTGTGTTGCAAAAATGTGCATTGTATCCTAAAATTGTATCATAAAATTTTCTTTTATACATAAATCGTTAAAAATAAGCATGTTTTTTTTTTTTTTTTTTCTACAAAAACTGGTGAGATGGGTCCCAGGTGAAGCATTACTGCCACTGATTTGGAATATAATCTGGGGCAAGTTAACCTATGTGAAGCCTCCAGATTTTTTTATTTGCCATGTTGGCCTAAGAGTGCTCCCCCTCCCATTCGGGTTAATAGAATGGTATCATAGACGTGTGTAAATACTGGTGAATGGCTCTGTCCACGTGTTTGGCACTGTCTGTTGTCTGTATATTGGAGAAAGGGTGAGAGGTTAAAAGGTGGCCAGAGGTGGTTTCAGCTCTGAAAGGCCTTGTGGTCCACTTGGGAGGACAGATGATACTGAGGACCTATACTGTCTTTAAGCATGCTAGGTGTTCAAAAGGAGGTAAAAGCTTGCTGAGGGAGGCGGAGAAGACTTAAAGGAAAGTTTTCAGCCCTGGCTGCACATTAGAATCATCCGGGACCTTTAGAAACATCTGTGGCCAGGCCCACCAGAGAACAATGAAATCAGAATCTCTAAGGGCTGGAGCCTAGGTATCTTGATATGTTAAAGTTCCCTGGGATTTTAGCATGTGATCCAGATGGAGGATTGTTTAAAGAACCTACATAGGTAGAAGTATTCCAAATAGGAGGAAAAAACATAAAGAAAGGTAGTTTCTTTTGTGGTCCGGGGTGCTCTGGATTTCAGAAAATGTGGTGGGCAAGGACCATTGCTAACCCTATGGATATATCCTTATATAAATATAGTGGCTTCTGTTGTAAATCAGATCAATCACATGAGAGAAAGGGTGTGTGGGTGTGGGTGTGGTTTTATTGGATCTTTGTTTTTTAACTCTAATTGTAAATGTCAGCTGGGATGTATGTGTGTTTTCAAAGTAGATAAAATATTTTAAACTCTTGCACTGTGGACTGTGAAGAAGATCGACTGTTTCAAGTTGGCTTTTTAGACCTGGTGATATGATGATAGACCTGCCCTGGGTCTCTTTGACACTCTTGCCAGAGTTGTTTGTGACCAGTGCCAGAGAGCATGACCCTGTGTGTAGACTCACCTGGGTGTAGCATTGCACATTGGCCTTGGCATCCTCCATTGCCACAGCCTTGTGGGCAGGTCGACCAGACATCCTCTCATGCCAACCATCTACACAGGCAAATGACTTTATAGTTGACATCTTCATTAAAATACTAAAACTATTTTCTGATCATTCAAAGTCGAAAGGAGAGTGAACTACAAGAAAAGGTTGGGATCTCTATCCTAAAGTAGAAAGGAGGATTTGAGACACTATACTTGGTTAATAACCTTAACCTACATTTTCATAGAGGGAAAAATTCTATTTTTAAAAATGAGAATAGAAAAGATTTGACGTGAAATGGAATGAATCAGCTGGAATGTAACAGTTCTTGCGGGAGAAAAGGATGTTTGAAAAAGCCACATCCTAAACACCAGGGTTACATGAGATGTTTGTGTATAACATTTATGTAAAAGAAAAAAAGTCTCCTACCTTAGAAGGCATTCATTTGTGTATTGTGTTTATGTGTAATGTGTTTAAGCTTCTGTGCAATAAAGCAACCTTTTGCTTTTACTACCAAGGATGACCAAAATGTTAGATCACTTGATAAATATGGTTCTTTTAAATTTTTCTGATGCTATTGTTCTTTTGTGCTTAATCTGTCAAGGAGTTGGGCTGTCCTTAGGTTTCATTGATTTCCCTTGAGGGGCCATGATGGAAATGAAGACCTCAATATAGTTTTCATGGCAGATTCACAATGGAACATAAAATGACAGAGTGGCAGCCTGCATGCCGAGCAGGAGTTTTATTTCTGTCATTGAAAAGCAGGGACATCAAAGTATCTTGGCAAAAATAAGTTGATGCTCATGATGGCCTGTCAGCATCTTCTACTCAGTAGTACAGTGGAAGATTGACATTGGGAGAAGCAGGGGAGCATTGTTGAATCTAAGCCATGAAGTACTTTGAAATCATTGAAGGAGAAGAACCTTATGTTCTCAGCTCTGTTTACTTAAATATAGTAGAGAGTGGAGAGGATTGTCTTAAATATCCCTTCCTCCCTCCCTTCTCCCTCCCTCCCTCCCTCCCTCCCTCCCTTCCTTCCTTCCTTCCTTCCTTCCAGAAATATGTGTTGGGTCTCAACTCTGTGCTAGGTACTGCTCTAGGAGCTGGGGATATGCTAGTGAATACAACAAAGGGTCTAGCCTCATGGAACCTATGTTCTAGAATGAGAGATAGACAAGTAAGTGAATGCAGACTATATCAAGGGGCTTAAGTGCCTTGAAGAATAAAAGGGAAAGAGGATAGAGAGATGATACAGAAGAGGAGCTATTTGGGTGTCTATTGGAAAGGAAACACTTGGGAAGAATTCTGCATGAACTTGAGGGGTAGCTGAAGGAAGAGTATTCTAGTCAGAAGGAACAGCAAGTGCAAAGTCCCCAAGGCAAGAGTATGTGGTCTGCTCCAGCGACAGCAAGGAAGTGGAGTATGAGCTGAGCAGAGTGGGCATGAGGAGATGAGATCAAAGGGAAAGCAGGGCTCAGAGACCTCAGAAGAACTTCGGCTCTTACTCTGATTAAGATGGGAAGTCTCTGGAAGCATTGAGCCAGAGGCCAGGCATGATCTGACTTTTTATAAAGATGACTTATAGAATTCCTTTTATAAGGATCACTGTGGTTGCTATGTGGAGAGTAGACTGGGGTGGGGAGGGTGTTAGGAAGTTGTCACAATAACTCTGGAATAGGGTTATAGAGAGTGATGCCAGTAGAGAAGGTGAAAAGGTTGGATGCTGAATATATTTCAGAAGTAAAGTGGATGGGATTTTCTGATGGACAGTATGTAAGGCATAAGAGAAAGAGAGAAACCAACATTAACTCTGAAGGTTTTGCTCTGGGCAACCAGCAGAATGGATTTGCCACTCCCCGAGATGCCAAGACTTGGGAGATATGGGAAGAAAAGATCAGCAGGAAAATTAAAAATTAGTTTTGAATTTGTTGTGTTTGAGAGTCCTATTAGACCACCAGATGGTGATGTTTGGATGTAGTTGGAAAAGTTAACCTGGATTTCAGGGCAAAGATATAAATTTGTAATTTAAAAAAAAAAAGGTATTTAAAGCCATGGGAGTAGATGAGTTCATCTGGGAGTGAATGCAGATTGAGAAGCAAAGACATTTTAGGACTGAATCCTGGAGCACTGCATCGTAGGAGGAGAACCTAGAAACAGGTAGAGTGACCAACCATCCCAACTTGTTTCCTGGTACATGAGCTTTCAGAGACTGTGTCACCCTCCATCTGAATGAAGTATTGCAAGAAAGAGGGAGTGATTAACCATGTCCCATACTGTAGATAAACCAGGACTGAGCAATGTCCACTGAATCTGGCAACAGGGGAGTCTTGGGTGACTTTGACAAGACCTCTCTCATGAACAGCCAAGTAGATTTGAGGACCACCCTCCATAGGGGTACACACATGTGAGGGTACTAGGCCAGTACCCCTGGAGACCCCACACCTCTACCCCCAGCCCTGCACAGAGCAGCATGAAGCAACCCCGCCCCTCCCCAAAGCTGTAACAAAGGACCCTTGTGGCAGGCGAGAATTCTACCACTGAACCACCGATGCCAAAGGACCCTTGTGATTTCCTGTCATTTAACCTTTCTGTTTTTCAGCATCCTTATTTGTGAAGTATTACCCAGATTTGTTATTTTAATCTGCTATCAGTGTGCTCTCTGAATACTACACTGTGCTAGGAGCTATACAGATTCATTTTAAACAGATACGGTTCTGGTGCTGTAGGAATTGTCAGTTTCAGAACAAATTGAATCCAATTCATGTCAGGAGAACTAGTCTTTGATGTGCATTAGGGGACAAGGAAAAGCTCAAACTCCCTTAATTAAAACATGGATTTCTGGCTGTGAATAATTGAAGCGTTTAGGGTATTTATAATCTTCTTGTGTGTTTCTAGTCTTCTGTCAATGAGGCCTCTGCAAAAAGTAACCAGAGAGAGAGACTGCACAAGTCTTCACTAGAGAAGTGTTGAAAATTGCTTCCAGGGCAATGACTGTGTCTCCTCACCTAGAGCTGGACCACCGTGGGACCCCAGGAAGTATTTGTTAAATGAATGGAAGTAGACAGATTAGTCCAGGTTTAGTCAGAGCAGTGGAACCAGGAGGAGATGCATATGCACGGATATTAAGGAGTTGATTGCAGAGAATTGGCTTACCCACTGGTGGGGGCTGGCTAAGCGAGTCCACAGAGCAGTCAGGAAGGCAAGATCATAAGCAAGCTGGAGCTCCATGGACAGGAGCTCAAGCCTGGAGTCCCTGAACTAGGAGGTGGCTGTCACCTGATTAAGTCAGCATCCACCTGATTCAGTCAGGCCACCCAGGGGAGTCTCCCTTTACATTGACTTAAAGTCAACCGATTAGGGACTTTAATTACATTAGTAATATCCCTTCAACAGCAGCACCTAAATTAGTGTTTGGTTGTATCCGTAGAAGGTGTATGTATGCTCCAAATTAGCTGTAGCAAGAGAAACATCCTGGAGCCCACTCTGACTAGAAACATACTAGGAAGTAAATTCGGGGAATGTAGTTCAGCCTAGCAAAGTCGACAGTCATGATAGATAAAACCTGATTTAGGATTATTTGTCGTCTTAAGAGTTTTTGTTGTTTTTTTTTAAAGGGTTTTTTTTTTGGTTTCTATTTTGATTATTTGGGGTTTTTTCTTCTATTATTTTAACAAGTGATGGTGGCGATGTCGTAATTCATGGTATAAGGGGACTTTCTTGGAATTACTTTGGATTATACCATTTAATCTAGTCTTGGGTCTTCACTGACTAACAGGCCATGTGTACTCAACAGCAGAGAAAACAAAATAGTTAATTTTCCTGTCTGGCTTTTAAGTTCCCAAGAGCCCCAGTCTTGCCTTAAGGACTGACCTTAGACCATCCCCCCACCCTGTTCTCAAACTTCAGTCTCCAACGAAATAAAATACCACTGCAATTCTGTTCAGTATTTGTTTCCTCCCTTTGCTTATCCCTAGATCAGCATAGTGTATGTGGTTGTGTGTATGTGTTGATTGCTTCAAAATAAAACCAACTCTTGAGATGCAGACTTCAGAGAGTTTAGAAAACAGAAACCTCTTTTGGTTCCTTTTTTTTTTTTTTTTTTTAATATTTTATTTATTTGACAGAGAGACACAGCAAGAGAGGTAACACAAGCAGGGGGAGTGGGAGAGGGAGAAGCAGGCTTCCCGCTGAGCAGGGAGCCCGATGTGGGGCTCGATCCCAGGACCCCTGGGATCGTGACCTGAGCCGAAGGCAGACGCCCAATGACTGAGCCACCCAGGCGCCCCAGGTTCCTGGTTATTATGTGAATTTGCAAGCAGAACAACTTCCTCGGAGACCCTGTTCACAGTACTTGGGGTCTCCACCTACTTGCCAAAGAGTAGTTTACATCGCATTAGGAATGGACCGTTTCCTCCCTTGTCCGTTTCAGTGTAGAAAGAGTAGGGGAGAGTAGTCAATGTCACCTTGTCTGTTGCGCTGGAACCATGCTCAGTAATTCTCTCATATGGTTGATGTTTACAGTCTGCTCAGTCCTGAAATATATGCGACCTCGAGAGTTTGACTTTACGATCAAACCCGTATATCGATGACACTTGGCACATGGCCCCACAGTTAGTGCTCAGGGGGGTTACCGTGTCCTTTATCATGGCTGCCCTCAGCAAACCCTTGCTGAGGGAGGGAGTCATCCGTCCTTGTCACCCAGGTTCCTAGACAGCCTGTCCTGTAGGTAACAGGTGCTGCTCTCAGCCAGGTTTGTCATCATTTGGAGCTCTGGCTTTCAGGGTCACGACAAGTAGCCTACGTTGGCTGGACCTGAATTTTCTTCTCTCCGATGATTTTGCACAAATGCCATTTCTCCGTGGAAGCTTCTACTTACTAGTGGTTAATGCTAGCGTCACGATGCTTCCAAATTGTGCTTCAGTATAATTTTTTTTTTTTAAAGATTTTATTTATTTATTTATTTGAGAGAAAGAGAGAGAGACAGAGAAACAGCATGAGAGGGGAGAGGGTCAGAGGGAGAAGCAGGCTCCCCGCTGAGCCGGGAGCCCGATGTGGGACTCGATCCCAGGACCCCGGGATCATGACCTGAGCCGAAGGCAGTTGCTTAACCAACTGAGCCACCCAGGTGCCCAGTATAATTTATTTTTAAGTATATATTTAAAGTGTCTCGGCTTGAGGGATTGACATTCTTCATAATAAATTTACATTTGTTATTACTGTAATTAATTAATTAATTACTTTATGTCATTACTTTGAGCAGCTGGGCTCATGAGAAATACAAAGTGGAACTTGTGGGTAGTGTGGTAAAGGTAGTTTTCACCCTCTTCCAAACATACTTACTATTGCCTTGTATTTTAAGTATTTCTGGAAGTACAGATTCCCTAAAATGCCTTCAAGAGAAAACACAACCACTGTGGTTAAGAACATGAGTCTGCCTGGGTTTGAATTCCAGAGGGCCTCCTTCCCAGCTGTGGAGCCATGGGCAAATTATTAAATCTCTAGCCTTCAGTGTCCTCATCTGTAGAATGGGGTTAGTAAGAGTGTGTACCTCATAGGCTTTAGTGAGGATGACATGACATAATGTATATAATGACCTAGCCAGTTTCTTGGCACATAGTAAGTGCTCCATAATTATTGGCTTCATGGGTATCAACTTTGCAATAATAAGACTGGGTATGCAAAAAATGCAGTTTTCTATTTCAGTTCCTGACTCTGAACGCTCTGTACTGGGTTGTGGTAAGGGGTGGGAAAATCCACTTTCTACTTTGGGGTTGGTTGGTCTTAAGAAGGTCTGCATAGACAATGCCTGCCATTTTCTCTGGCAGAGGTTACTAGTGGCCTTTTGCAAACTCTGTCCCCACCTGGCTTCTGCACAGGCTGATCTCCAGCTCCCTGAGCCCCTGCTGGTTCCTGTCTCTTCATTTTGAGAGGCACCCTCTAAGCCCTATGGTCTTCTCCTTAGCTGACCTGCAGGTCCCCCCAAGAAACTTCCCTGTCTTTCTCTCACAGCGTATGGGAGCCATGCAGAGCTAGAGATGTCTCTGCTCTCCTCCACCAAAGTATATCCTGTTGCTTCCCTTCTGCCCCCTTTGTCCCTGCGGCCCAGGACATTATGTAAGCCAGCCACCTTCCAGAATCTCAGAGAAGGAGGAGGGCACGTGTTGCCTCAGTTTTTCTCTTTGTCCTCAGTCCCCAGCACGTCACTCAGGTCTCCACCACGACCAGGAACGGCAAGGGTGGGAGGAGGGAGGGCAGCAACATCTACCTTCTCCGATTTTATGTCCTTTTGCCTCTCGAACAGCAAGCAGTGCCCTGTCCCTCCTCTCCAACGTGGAGCCCTCACATCGAGTCTGGTGTATGGTTTCAGGCTGGTGAAAAACCGGTTTTGTTAGCATTTCCTTTGGATCTGGCCTCATTTCACATGGAGGGAGTACAAGTCGAGAGTCTGGAGTGTCGGTTTTATTGGTCCATGGTCGGGGGCGGGGGGAGTAGAGAACAGTACCTCCTTGGGCTGGTGATTCCAAATAGCCCACCGTAAATGAACCCCACGGAGCTGCTGGTATTCTCATCATTCCACAGCTCCACTCGATCTGATGCATTTACTTCCTTAAGGCAATGGTTCCGTTTGGGGACTTCACAGACAAGAAAAAAAAAATAGTTGCTTAATTGCCAACTTTTTCTTTTGTCGACTAGAGAAAATTCTATTTCGAATTCCCATCCACTTCTGTCATTGCTTTTGTCCTTTCCCACTGCACGTGGATATAGTCGAAGAGCAAAACAAAACAATCCTTTAAAAGGGAGAACATTAAAAAATAAATAAAAATAAAAGGGAGTACATTTAGGCCTAGGTAAAATCAGCCAATTGCCTTTAGTTTACTCATTTAACTGCAGCCCCGGTGAAAATGTCTTCCTGCCCAGCAGGAGTCAGTCCAGAAGCCTCTGGAAATCACCACCACCAAGTCTGGCTCACCATGGGCTGTGATTATGTATGAAGTGCTTTCAAGAAGCAACATATAGGGAAAGTCAGGCCAAAGGAAACACGGCGCCTCAATACTCACACAAAAGGAGTGTTGAGTTGGCCCGAATTTCTGGAAAATTGCCTGCATGCACTACTTCACTGTATTGGGGTAAACATGGCCTCAGAGAGCTTTTGCAGGGGAAATTATAAAATTCAGCAAAGCCTCGTGATCTCATTTTGGATCTCCTCAGGATTCCTCATCAAGATGCAATTAAGCAGAGAAAAATTCTGCCTTGGGGTGTGATTTGGGTGCCTCGCCGTGTTCTGACTTGACTTCCCGTGCAGTGTCTCTTCCCCTTTCCGTATCACTGCCTCTCTGTCTGACAGGCCCCTCGGAAGACCGCTGCACTGGGCTGTGCACTCGGAGCCAAGCCCTTGCTGAATGGAAGGGGCAGGTCCGGGGCTCGCCGACTGTCGCCTTGGTGCTTTTCCTGGAAACCTTGTGGGAATGTCCTTTTCCTTCTCCTTATCTCTGCAGCCTCAGTTTTATGACCCGGTGGAGCCGGTGGACTTTGAAGGACTTCTGATGACACAGCTGAACAGCCTGGATGCGGAGCTCGCCCAGGAGCTGGGAGACTTCACGGAAGATGACTTGGACGTGGTGTTCACGCCAAAGGAATGTCGCACCTTACAGCCTTCTTTACCGGAGGAAGGGTAAATCGTGTTCCTAAACTGTAGATGCGTGTGATGTCGTGACCGTTATTGGTGAGCAGGGGAGATGCCTTAAGTCTGGACTTCTTTTGAAACTAACGTTACTCAGATCCATTAAGGGGGTGTGCAGGATGACTACATATTACTAGCGCCTGTGATCGTTTTTAAATTGGTTTGACCAGAGGCTTTGAAAAGGCATGTGGGGACTAAGCCAGTTAAGGGGATGCTCAAGGAGAGGAGGAGAGGTGCAGGGGGAGGCCTGGGAGCCTGGACCTTGGGCGACTCCCATGAGCTCCCAGAGCCTCAGTTTCTCCATTTGTAAAAATGTCAAGTTTTTCAGTAATAATCAGTGAAATGATTCAGAAGCGTTTGAATTGTTTCCACCTAAGAGACGGGATCAAGTCCCAGACAAGTTCAACCCACATTTATTGAGCATCTACTATGTGAGTAGGGCAAAGTTCCTTCCTTGGAAGAAAGTTTTGCCAAGTGGGGTGGCAGTGGGGAAAGCTCTGTAGAGTGAATATGTGAAGAGCTGGTTAGAGCTTGAGTTTCTACGGTGGGTTAGTCTATGTGTTTCTAGGTGCGGGCATTAGCTCTCTGTAGCGAACAATGGAATTATATCCCAATGAAACTCTTGTTACTTCCATGGTGGAAAAAGCAATACCTCTTTAGAGGTTTAAGATGAACTTTTATTTGCATTTATTTTCAAAACGAAATTAAGATACACGTCTCTCCTGGACATTTTCAACCTCGTCG
This sequence comes from Phoca vitulina, assembly GCF_004348235.1. Taxonomy (NCBI): domain Eukaryota; kingdom Metazoa; phylum Chordata; class Mammalia; order Carnivora; family Phocidae; genus Phoca; species Phoca vitulina. Next base: position 8,743,392 of record NW_022589740.1, on the reverse strand, counting down.
TCACCTTCCCCAAAAGAAGTCCCCAGAAGGAGATCATGAAACACAGTCCCCGCCCCAGTACTGTGCAATATATTCTAGTTCTCATTTGGATTTTCTTCCATCATAGTTTAAGGATGTGGGCTGACAGTGATATGGTATTATCATGAGTCTTTGCTCTCCAGTTTCGATAGTTCTTATTCACATAGGAGAGCTCATCATGTGCTCAGCTCAGACGTTTTAGAAGTATTCACTCCACAGAAAACAAACAGTGGAAAACGTTTCTCCCATTGTCAGCCCATTTATTCAAGGGTAACTTTCATGTAGGTTAGGTCTATTTTTTTCACCATTGACAGAATCATTTCATATCATTTCCTTGTCTGAAATTTATGGTTGCTTATTTAATTATTTTCAAATGAGGTGAGAGTCTTGGAAAATCCTGTTTAAGATACTTAAAATAAATTTAGAGATGGGATTTTTGAATTTTGGTTAAAGAGGCAGGTTTTTTTTCCTTAGCATCAGTAATTTAGTATAATATTGCCTTGCGATCAGAACTTCTAGCTCACACTGTCTGTCTGATGACTTTAAAACAACCTCTGCTATTTCAGTCATTGCCCAAAAGTCTGCCATTATAATCAAAACCCAGGAAGGCATCATCGTCATCACCAGAGTAAACAATAGCTGATTCCCGTTGACCCAGAACTTCGTGGTGAGCTCTGACAGTGCTGGTTAGAAGCCTGCACTCCACAGGTGAAAGGCCCGGATTTAAGTCCCTGCTCTTCGCCTGCTGGGTGATTTTGAGCCAGGTCCTCCTCATCTCACTCTTCTGCAAAATGAGAATAATAGTGCATGCCCATGCCCTCGGGAGAATTAACTGAGTTTTTTCAAAAAGAGAGAAATAACCGAATTAACATGTGTGCAGTGGTTACATCAGTACCTAGGACATGGTAAGTGGGTCGGAGGCATGAGCTCTCCTCCATGGGTCTTACTATGTGCCAGACACACTTCTAAGCGCTTCCACATTGACTTAGTTAATCCTCATCACAGCTCTCTGAAGGAGGCACTCCTCTCTGAATAGTACTCTAAGATGAGGACCCTGAGGCATAGAAGGATGGCCCGAGGCCACGTAGCTAATAAGGGATGGGGCTGGGGTTTGGGCAGTCAGTATTTAGTATGTAGTGTTTAGACCCATTCATCTCTAATACCAAAACACTTGGAAAAACAGCAAAAAGCTTTGCTACTCTGTGGAATTGGTTATTTCAAGACTCTGGCACCCTTGGAGAGTATCTCCCACGGCACACTCTTATGCAGGTATGACAAGAACTGCCCCAATTAAGAATCACCGACCAAAGCCAGGGTCAGCTCCTCGAAGCACAAGACAGCTGTTCTTCGTCATGGCTTTCCGGAAGGGAAATGCGCGTGTCCTGACAAGGTTACACAGGAGCAAAAAATATGCCCAAATTACCCCTGTGAGAACTTGGTATTTATACTTATTTTTCTGGTTATGTATGTGATTACAGCTAGTTCTACCTGTCTGGTGTTGGAATGCCTTTAAGGGATAGGTATAGTTTAACGTGATTCTCTATAATAAAAAACCCCACAAAGCCTCAAATGCCAATATGTTTGTCTCATCAAAGTAAAAATGCTGTCGCCTGAGGAATGCTCCAGACACTTGATGAATGGGGAGGAATGCCCCTGGCGTTCTCGCTTGATACGGAGTTGAATCATGCTGCTCTCCTTGGTTATGATAAGGGATTGTTTTGTTATCTTTATCCGGTACTAACATGATTTTATTTCATTTTCCACCTCATTAGGGTTGAACTGGACCCTCACGTCAGGGACTGTGTTCAGACTTATATTCGGGAATGGCTAATCGTGAACCAAAAGTAAGCTCCTTTTTCTTTTCTCTTTACATATATACATATATTGTTAGCTTTTACAGTTGTTTTTTAATGAAAATTTTCAGGTGCAGTTTTAGGTTTACAGGAAAACTGAATAGCAAGTACTGGGCGTTCTGATATACCACCTCCCATCAGTTCCCCTTACTGTTAACATCTTGAGTCGGGGTTTTGTTAGTTGGTTTGGTTTGGTTTGGTTTGGGTTTTAGTTTGTTTGTTGCACACGTGCCCACATCACTGTTCCAAAGGAATTTTAGCAAGAAGGTGACTGTTTAAATACAAAATACAAAATTCATGAGTAATGAATGCGGATTGACTATCTTGTCCCCTATGCAAACACCCGCTAAGGCTTCGTACTACCTACTCTTATCAGATATCAACTCTGCTGTTTGTCTTTCAAGGGCTTTAATAATCTGGCCCCACTCTATGTATTAAAACTGATTTCCCTTATCTCCCAGATCCACTTCCTTTCTGCTGGGCCTCGTGCCTCTTCCTCACTATTCCTCCGCATAACCAGCTCAGTCCTACCTCCACACCTTGGCCATTGCTGTTCCCCTCTGCCTGTGCCCCCCGCTCTTTCCCCTGTCTGTCAGATCCTACCTATGGATTAAAGGCCAGGATAAATTTCTTTCTTTTTTTTTTTTTTTCTTTATGCAGCCTTCTCTGACTGATTGATTCTTTCTTGGATGGACCTTGCTTAAGATACGTGATGCATTTGTTATCACTGATGAGCCCATAGTGATACATTATTATTAACTAAAGTCCATGGGTTACATTAGGGCTCATCTTTTGTGTCCTAGGTCCTACAAGTTTGACAAATGTATAATGCCATGTATCTACCATCGCGGTATCCCCTGCCCTAAAAAATCTGTTCTCCCCACAATCATCTCTCCCTGGCAACCACTTACCTTTCTACTGACTCCATAGTTTTGCCTTTTTCCTTCACATCTCTTTGTGGCTGGAGAGCTCATTTCTTTTTTTCACTGACGAATATTTCACTGTGTGGATTTATCACAGTTTGGTTAGCCATTCACCTATGGAAGGAGAAAGTTACGTTTTAAATATAAAGAATAGGGCCTTTTTGTTTTGTTTCCATTCTGATGAATTCCGAGGGGGGAAAAGTAAATGAATTGAAACTTGGCCTCAGGTTCAAAGGTAACATTTAAATTTGTAACCAAGAAATAGATTACTTGCTAGGCTTCCCGTCAAAAGGGCCCTTCTCTCCTGGGTTAGTCAAATGTTCTACAACATTGTCTTGAGCTTTTTGTCTCTATGTCACTGACCTGGACAGTATTGTCCCATGAGAAACATGTAGACACATGAAAATCCTCAGCCTATGTGTATGTATGAGTTGGGGACCAGGGCGGGGAGTGTCTGCAGACTGAGGACACATCCCATTAGAAAAAGCATCAGAGAGCCTTTATCAAGACATAAATAGTTTGAAATTCTGCTCTCCTCACCTCTCCTGTACTCTGGTAAGAATTACTGTCCTATGGGATAAACAGTGAAAGACTGTGGAGGTTGGGTTTTATCCAGCTCCTGGAAGTGTGCCATTGAATTTGTGCTGATGTTTTTTGGAGTAATGTCAGTAAGCATACTATTTTCAATAGCCGAGCAAAAGAAAGCAACCGCTTAGAAATAGTAATTAAGAGAAAGTTAGATGCTAATCCATCATGTGCTCTAATTTCCAACATGAATGGAAAACGAAGTTTGTCAGGTAGTCAAGTAAGATTATGCTTTGCCGGTAGTAAATAAAAAATTTCAGAACAAGTTGTTCTCAAGCTTTTAAATGTTACAATTAGAGATACTTTCTGGATATTAAGGTTCTAAAAAAGTCTGAGAAGGAACAATAAATAGAAAGGTCCATTTTACTACACTTGGTTTCTGTTTGCTTCTTGGGACACTTTTTTTTTTTTTTTAATTCCTCATAGCAATTCCCATTGGAATATTCTTTTTTCCCCCTCTATGTTGCACAAATGTGAAAGAAAAAAGGACTCTTTCGGAATACTCATTTTAGAAATTTTAGAGATTATAGGGAAACAAAAGGAGAAAAAAAACCCACTTAATTTACTATAGACAGATAACTGCCATTAACATTTGATACATAGTTTTCACATCATATTTCTTTGTATATATATTTGTATAAAAACTAAATCAGATTATAATACTATTTTATAGCATGATGCTATTTTGGGTTTTTACAGTAACTGGTGATTATCTCTGTTTGCTATTACATACTCTTCCTCAACCCAATTTTTAAGGGTTGCATGATATATTTACATCAAAATTCACTTAACCAATTTTAATGTTTACACGATTCCCTGAATTTCAGGGTTATACCCCAATACAGTAACATCTTTGTGCACATCTATGATTTTTTTTTCCTTCAGAATAAATCCCTAGAAGAGGAATTTCTCTGTCTAGGGTTATGTACAAACTTAAGGATTTGGGAATAATATATCAGAAAATTATCAACAATATGTGCATGAATCCTCAAAAATATTGGATGTTATCTTTTAATACATTTCCAATTTTACTTGTAAAGAGACTATCTTTTATTTGCATTTTTGTATTATGAAATTGGGCAAAGCTTTGTCCATATATTAGTTGGCCCACTTGTAATTTTTCCTTCATGTCCTGTTTATTCTTGAAATTTGTGCACCTCTATTAATATATTTGTCTGGGCCTGTTTATCTCTAGGACTACCTTTATTGTTAGGGATATTAACTATTTGTCCAGCATATATTACAAATTCCTATCCAGTATGTTCTTTGCCTTTCAAAATTGCTTATAATTTTTAACATTCAGAATTATTTATGTAATCAAATCTGTATTCATAATTTTCCTTGTGATTTCCATTTTTGCTGTCTTGCTTAAAATGTAATTCACAAACCTGATATTATTTACTGGGAATTTTAGATTAAAATGTTAATCCAAACCATTAGCCACTTGATTGCTTTTCTGTTCCCTTATGTGTCTCTATTTGTTTTTATCTCTTCTGTAGGAACAATGATTATCCATATATTTATTTTATTCAAATTTTTGTGTCTTTTTCTTTCCCCATAAAACAAAGTGATATCTGCTTTATCTTTGGCAACATACTGGGGATGGGGATTGCCACTGGTCCTGTTCTCTGCACACTTGTATAATGGGCCAGTTTCTTTCCCAGAAATTCGGTAGAAGTATGCAACTCTGAAACTCATTGTCAGTTTCTGGAAGCTTTGACTGGTGTTTAAGAGAGGAAGCGCCTTTTTCTATCCCACTGTTTGATTCTTTGGTACTCTGAATCTGATACTCTGAACATGAAAATACATTCCTAGTACACACTCCTCCCAGAGATCATTCTGCCCCCATATGCACCTATAATATTTTATTTGTGGGGAAAATCCAATACACTGTTGCCAGACGCCCTTCATCTCCCAACCCTGCACACATTTTCAGCTCAGTTGTTTTCTGTGAGTTGTTTCTTAAGCATTGCTGAATGATGGTAGAAAGAGAAAGGCAAGGGAGAAAGGAGTGCAGCCAGCTGGAGCCTGGCCGTGACTCCATACATAATCCTCTACCACGAAGAAGGAGCATTCAGATTTCTGGCTCATGTAGACCTTGACTGCTCAGGGCCTGGCAGGAAGGACAGTACGAAGTGTCTGTTTTCCTTTGAGTTCCCCTTTGGGGAGACAAAGCATGGGACATCATTCTGCCAGCTCCATCTGATCCACAGAGATTCTGTCCAGATTCAGGTATTAAGTTATGTGCTCATTTGGGTGAGTTTCCATTTTTTCTGCATCTTCATAAACAGTGTCCTGGGATGTTAGAGGAGGATGCTATAATCTTTTTGGCCTGTTGTTACTTAGTGATTAACTAGCTCTCCTTTGAATTTGTTATTTTATGTGTCAAATGATGCATGCTCGTTTTGAAATAAATCAAGTCATGTAGACGTGTATTAAGTAGAAGGCGGTCTCTTGCCTCACTCCTCGCTCACTCCCTGCCCTTCTCTTCAACCCACTCTTAATGCACGAATATTGTGCTATGCGGGCTTCCAGAGCTTTTCATGCCCTCACAAATATATAGATGGATATTTGTATTTTACATAAATATTATGTAAGTACACATAGGTAAATATGTATATATGTTACATATATATACAAAATATCATTTTTTTCAATAATATCTTTGACATTCCTTCCATGTCAGAGATCTCTCCCTCCCTGCCTGGTATTCCAGGGGCAAAGGAATGTATCATTAAGTTATCGAATCTTTCTCTATTGATGGACATTGAAATTGTGTCCATTTTTCACAGGTATAAGTAATATCACAATAGACATCTAGGCACACTTGCCTGGACACATGTATGTGAGGATTTCTGAGGGTAGAAGTGGAGTCCGTGCACATGACGCATCCTCATAAGGACTGCCAAATTTTTTCCAGGAAAGCTCTACTGATTGACTCCATTACCAACTGGGCATGAAACTGCCCTGTCCCTCCATATCCTTGCCAATGCTGGATATGATTGATCAAAATAAAATATAAATTCCTGAACTTGTATTCTTGTTATTGTAACTGGAAGCTACTATACTCTCTGAATATTGTTTCTATCACTGAGTTTCCTTCCCTTATCTACCCTAGAATCCCAGTTACATATATACCTATCATACCACCTGACTTCCTACTTCTAGGTATTTACCCAAGTGAACTGAAAACTTCTGTTCACATAAACATCTATATGCAAATATTTATAGCACTTTTATTTGTGATTGCCAAACATTAGAAACAACCCAAATCATACGCAATGGGGTAATGGATAACCAGACTCTGGTACATCCATACAATGGAATGCTACTCAGCACTAAAATGGAACAAATTACTCATGCATGCGGCCATAGAGATGACTATCAGTTGCATTATGCAATGTGAAAGAAGCCAGACAAAAAAGATAATGCATGATTCTATTTGTATGATATTCTGGAAAAGGCAGAGCTGTAGGGACAGAAAACAGATCAGTGGTTGCCGGGGTCTGGGGGGTGGGGAAAGGAATTGACTGCAAAAGGTCATTAGAGACTTTTGAGAGTGTTGGAACTGTTCTAAATCTTGATTGTGGTGGTGGTTACACGACTGTATGCATTTGTCACAACTCACTGAAGTGTCATCTAAAAAGGATGAATTGTAATTGTGCCCTAAAATCAATAGATGGAAATCTAAGATAGTTCCTGACAGTAATTAATTACTCATTAAATGTAAGCTCTATTACTTTGCTATGGTTTATTATATTATTTCATAGAATGATGGTTTCTCTGGAGCAGGAGTAAATGGATTCAAGTCCTGGCTCCCCAACTTACTTGCTGTGTGACCTAAGACAAACTATTTCTTTTGTTCCTCAATTTCCTAATCAGAAAAACAGGAATTAGAATAGTGTCTACCACATAAGTTATATTATATGCAATAAATAAATTAACATATGTAAAGTACTAAGATTTCTTGGCCTATGGTAATAGATTAGCTACCGCTTATTATATTTATTAAAGAGTATTACAGAATATGGCTCAGTTGTCCCTGCCCAGTTGACAAATAATTTCAATTAGACCTGTTAGTAAGATATTATATAAAACAGGAAAAAAAAACAAGGGACAACTCAGTGTTAGTGAAGGTTTCATTTAATGATCCAGGGTAGAGCTCCCCTCATAAGCACTATAATTTCTCTATTCTTGAAATTAAGATAAAATTTGGAAAATCAGAAGGCTTTAGGGTTTATCTAGTTCCAATTCAACCTACCCAAAATATTCCTTTCAAGTGAAATAAGATCTGAAGACTTCAGAAAAAGCATTTATATTAGCATGTCAAAGGAATGAACCAAAAACTCTATCCTATATATTTTAATGCACTGGGGGGGGGGGGGGGGGGAACTACCTTCCTCTGGAAGACATACTTAATGAAGCCATTTCACCTTCTATGGACATGTCTCTGTCATCCATAACCATGCAGTCAAACACTGATTTAGTTAGCTCTTTTATTCCTCAATTATCTCCTTGCTGATATTACATTTCTCTGTAATATCTAAGGATAGTCTTTTATGTCCTTGCTATCTGTGATAATGGCTTTGAATCCCACTTAGGGGGCAGGGGAGTAGAGTAATGACCACTTGTGTTCCCTCCCATGCTCATAATTCTATAGAGCAATTCCCATTCAAGTTCTATAATTGAGGCTTTTAAATCAGACAAAGAGTGCTGCCTAGGAAGGATAGAGGAAAGTTCTCAAATTTCTTTTTCACTTAATAAGAAAAATTAAACTACACAAAAACACAAAATATGTGATCTCCTTTTGGGGGAAATATGTTTTCGTACTTGAAATGTTTGTGGTACTTAGAATGGAAGATGCCCTGAATGGGTTCCATTCTATCTTTCATGCCTATACCATAAAATGTGGTGTTATAGCTCTAAAAATAATAGTGCTTCTCTCTCCATGACTTTTGGAAATGACCCTTGATCCAATGAAGAGAATGGTGCCATGGTTGCTTGTTCATCTCATCTCATTTCTAAATATTTGATCATTTTGTTTGGATTGATGTTTGCAGGCATCTTTTGGATCACATTAAATACTTAAGCATTATTTCCTCTGCCATTTTCTCTAAATGAACTAAAGAGTGATTCACTTACGTCGTGTTTGGTGTCTTGGTGGAAAGTCGAACTCTTAAGTAATTAAACTTGTTCACATGCTATTTATTCTTGGTGTATTATCCACAGCGACAATGAAACATTTCATGAGTGTTATGAGCAACATCATAAAAGCCCTTAGACTTTGCTTTTCATCCTGAGTGATTAAGGTAATTCTGAAGGAAGGTCGTGCTCAAGGAGAGCTGGGACATCAAGGAATGGGGTATCATCTGTTTTATTACTCCATATTTTACTCCCAGTGAACTGGTAAACAATTAAAATTCAAACACATCAGTGCATATAATTCAGTTACTCCCAAAACACCATAAAAATGTCTCCCTGATCAATAATTGCTTATTATGACATGCATTTGTCGTGCTGGCTGTCAAGGTGTTTAGCTATTTGCTTTGTAAAAGTACAGAAGGCAAGCAAGGCTCATCGGCCTGTGCAGCTACAAAGAGCAATCCAGCTGTGGAAATCGCTGAGCCACTCCTGAGCTGTTACACACACACTCCCATCCCCACAAATCCACACCCCCGGAAGCCCAAGGGCCAGGGCTTTCGTGAAGCCTTCCCTGACCTGGCCGGAAGAAATGGATCCCTTCTGTGAATTTTCAAAACATGCTGTTTGTATTTCTCTTAGAAGCTCTTGTCATACTCTACACCGCATTCTTTTTTTTTTTTTTTAAGATTTTATTTATTTATTTGAAAGAGAGAGAGAGCACACACGAGCAAGAGAAAGTAAGAGCAGGGGGAGGGGCAGAGGGAGAAGCAGACTCCCCGCTGAGCAGGGAGCCTGACCTGGGGCTCGATCCCAGGACCCTGAGATCATGACCTGAGCCGAAGGCAAACACTTAACCGACTGAGCCACCCAGGCGCCCCTCTACATTGCATTCTGATTTCTTGTCTGAATGTTTCCCCTGCTAAATATGTGGTATTTCTCAATAGACTATGACTTCACTGAGGACAGGGACTCCTTTAAAGCTAGGATTCTTGTGTATTCCCCTTTACATCCTCTTTGGTGCCTTATTCTCAGGAGATACTTTATAAACCTGTGTTGAATGGGAGAATGAATGAAACTTTAACAAGCAAATATCCATATCGTGTTCCTTTAAGACAAGTGTTCTCAGATCTATCAGACCCAACAGCGTCTTTCTGTGTAATGAATATTTTATAATGCCGCCTTTATCACCCATGAACTTTCTCATTTGTAGAAGTCAGTAAAATGTCCCAACCGTTACATAAAGGAGAAATAAAAGAAGCAGACTACATAAAATAGCAGGCATGTAAATATGCTAATGCTTGAACACAACTCCACCAGAGAACTTAGTAAAATAGCTGTTTGCAGCTGTGGGAACCATCACTATGAGTATCACGCCCCCCTCAAAAGCAGACTGCAACAGGTGTGTTGTATGGGTGACTCAAATACCACAAGCAGCATTGCTGTTAGTAATCCATTTGGATTTGATGATTGTAAAATGCCCAATTCCTCATCAAATTTTCAGTTTATTTGTATCGATATTAAATCATAGTTTCCTATTTTATTCAGTAAGTTTGAATCCAGTTCTATGGTTTATTTTGATGCTCAGATTATCCTCACTTTGACCAGTGTCAATCCCTCCAACTGGCCCTTGTGTCTTTTTCACATGCCCCCAAAGAGCCATTGATCATATCCTTGCTTTTTGCCACAAGATATTCCAAGCTGATCTTACATTGTCCTTTCCTCACCCCTGGAATCAGTCATTTCTCCAAGCAGCTCTGACTCCTTTTAGGTGGAAAGTGGTACTTAGAAGCCAAGCTGGAGGTGTCGAGTGTGCTCATTTCTGTTAAGGTGTCACTCCTCCCATGTCTTCTCAGTGAACAGAGGTAGGGCGTGTGTGTGTGTGTGTGTTTGTGTGTGTGTGTGTGTGTGTGTGCGTGCGCGCATGCACGCATGGGCACTGAAAACCACGAGTTCATGTCGATACATGCAATTCCAACATGACATCAGAGTATTCGTTCTAATTTTCTTCCTTTCCATATTTTTATCCCTTCTCAGATGGTGAAAAACCTGACTCTTACTGTCCTTAGTATGTTTGCTTACTTGATTAATCCTCCGATATGTAACCGTTGCCCACACTACCCCCAGCCCCCACACAGTCGGCTTCCTCCTCATATTCTGGCTCTGATGCTGACACCTGCAACAGGCTTGCCCCTGTTGGATGGGCACCGTCCACCCTGGGTGGCTGCCCTTTTTGACCTGCACAGATACTGAGTGCCAGGCCACCCGTCCGTAGAGACACCCTTGGCAGACTGTTCCTCCAGGTGCATGCTCTCCTTGTCCTACCCAGAATGTCTACTCTGTTATCACCTGCCAGGCTCTTCCAGGCTTGGGGGCCCCCCCTCACACCATGTGGGTTCTGATTCTCCATGCCAGGCAGACCTTTTCTATGCATGTTCTCTTCACCCTGTTTGGCCTTCAACTTCCCATTCTGGGCTTCCTCACCTACTCCCCATCCTGTGGCATGGAGGATTACCTTGTTCTGATGTTTTTAGTGCCAAATTGTACAGGAGGGAGAGGAAGGAGAGGGAAGTGGAGGAAGGACAAGAAGAAGATGTACATGTATTGTTTTCCAGTCAGCACACGGGCTTTCAAAATGAGCAGTGTTATTCCTCATTTCACACCTGAGGAAACTGTGGCTCAGACAGGTTAAGTCACTTGCCTGTGGTCTCATAGCCAGTATGTAAGGGGGCAGCATCCGAACCCAGGCCCTGAACTCTAGAGCCAAATTCTGTCTACTCCACACTGCCTCTAAAGACTTTGGTCTTTAAAATCTGTTTGGTCTTAGGGTGCCTGGGTGGCTCAGTTGGTTGAGCATCTGACTCTTGATTTTGGCTCATGTCATAATCTCAGGGTCCTGGGATTGAGCCCCAAGTCAGGCTTCCCATTTGGCAGAAGTCTGCTTGTCTCCCTCTCCCTTTGTCCCTCCCCCAGCTTGCTCTCTCTCTCTCTCTAAAGTAAATAAACCTTTTTTAAAAAGAAATAAAATATGTTTGGTCTTTGGATTGTTCCCAAATATACAGTAATTGTATTTGGAGAAAAGGAATGCAGTTCTCTTGAGAAGCAATAGGTTTGTTCATTTTAAGAATAGTTTTTCTACCACTTGGCCCACTTCCGTATCTTTCTTTTGTCTGCAAAGAGGCTCAACAGGAGCATGGCTTTATTTGACTCAGTTGCCCACGTCGGGTAGTGAGGCTGGGGTTTCTGGTGGCCAGGGGCACTCAACCAGCAGCCTTACTACCTACGAGGTGGTGGTTTCCACCTTCTGTGGCTGGCACTTTTAAAATGAATCATCTTTACATTCTTGCCAGTCTTATCCTCTCCCCCAGCCAGCTCTACCCCTGCTGCCACAAGACAGCTTTGTGATAAAATGGGGAAGTAGATGCTAAATCTGGAATGAGGAAGGGGAGAGACGTTTGCTCTGGTTTCAAACACACAACCATGGAAGACGTCAGTCTTAATGCTTTCCATCCCCCAAATGCTGAGGGCTGGTGCATATATGGAGTTAGAATATATATATATATATATATATATATACACACACACACACACATATATGTACATATATATGTATATATATATTATTGTGAAATGAATGTTTAACACTATTCGGTGACTCATTTTTTTAATGCCCATTTGTCAGTGTCTTTGGGGTTCTTTGAAATGTGTCTTTGAAATAACTCCAGAAAACGTTCTAACACAGTGGAAGACCAAAAAAGAAAGAAAACATCTATTTGCATAAAATAGCAAAAGAGCAATAGCCAAATAAATTTGACTTCTTCCAGATTTAAGCATCTTCGGAAGAAAATTGATTTGAATGTTTCCAGATACAGTGTACGAACTTTTTCTCATAAAACCTTAAAGCTGGGCAAATATCCTAGAATTCACCTCATGTTTATGCGTCACCGATGAAGAAACAGAGGCACTGAGGGAAGTGATTGAGGATGATGGGGGCAGGTGCACGGCTGTAAGGCTGTAATTGTGTGTGTGTGTGTGTGTGTGTGTGTGTGTGTGCTGTTCACTTGTCAGTAAACACTCAGAAATAGGTATACTTTATGAGACAAGAAATAAAGCTAAGGCAGATATGGTTCTTGTTGTCAAGGCACACAAGGTCTTAAGTTAGGCTGCTTCCTGAGTTTTATTTCTGTGGCCTGAGCAGGTGGCCTTGTGAGGAGACATGTGACATTGAACCTTTAGCAGCAATACCCTTTGGAGTGTACAAGTCCCAAGAAAGGCAAAGGGCAGATGCCAAAGTGTGAAATTTGTGTTTTAATTTGTTTGCATTCGATTTTAGAATTACTTAATTAATTAATTTTAGAGGGGGGAGGGGCAGAGGAATGGGGGAAGAGAATCAAACAGGCTCCATGTCCACGCCCAGCGCGGAGCCCGATGTGGGGCTTGATCTCACAACCTCGAGATCATGACCTGAGCCGAAATCAAGAGTTGGATGCTTAACCAACGGAGCCACCCAGGTGCCCCTAGAATTAATTTATATTAATTAATTCCTTTCGGAATTTTCCCCCTTAAAATTGGATTCTTCAGGAAAAACAATCACAGATTTGGTGTATTGTAATTAACGACAGTAATCTTGGGACACAACTCACTATTTACCGCTATTTCAAGTTGGGTCCTTTTCCCCCAGACATTATATCACATATAGCTTTTTCTCTGAACCCTCAGAGAGAGTCCAAAAGCTATTTTATGCACTAGAAAAGCTACCCATCCAGCACACACATGCATGTTGCTGGGGAAGTTTATATTGATGAGAATCACTTTTAAAAAGCTAACAGGTTAAAAAAAAAAGAAGAAGCTAACAGATTTATGAAATCCTATGTGAGGCGCTCTCTCTCAAAGATCTCTGTTCATAGAAAATAAATATTATAATAGCAAATAAATTTTGCTCACGCATGTATCTGCTCTTCTTAACACTGCCATTAGCACACTTAGAGCAACTGGAACCAACATAATTTTCTTAAATATTTTAAGTAGTTATTACTTCTGGGAAATTGTTTGAAGGGGTCTCCCCAAAATACTTCTTTGCTAATTGATGTTTATGAACAATATGATATTTTAAATTTCATTTATTTTGTTGGTGTTTAGGAATTCCAAGCCCGAGGTTATTCTGCGTATTTCTCTTGAAATCTTTTCTAAATGTTTACTCTTATTTCCTTATTCAGAGTGTACCTTACTCATTTACTTATTTTTTTCAGTTCCCCAATTTGGCCTGCTGTTCACCCAGCCCCGGGAATACAGGTTTGGGGTCAGGGCAGTACAAGTGGCCAAGAGACGCTGAAGATGACGATTTATAGCAGACGTTGACTTGAATTAGTCACCAAGCCCGTCTTGTCCCTCTTCAGGGGCTATTTCTTGTCTCCTTTTCCTCAAATTGCTTGTCTTGAGAGCACAATAAAATCTAAGGACAGAGTTTTTTTCTCCCTGTAGACCACACTGGGACAGCTCCTTTTTTTTTTTTTCTTTAATTAACTTAATCAACTATAATTTATTGAATACCGAGTCTGTGCATAACCCAACACTTCACCCTCCCCAAGAGTTATAAACGTGGATCATTGCTAGTAGCTCTCCCACATCTCCTGCTTTATCTGCCTGCCATTTGATCTGCCTAATAAATCCTCACTCATTTCATATCCTTTTACCCACTTGCTCGGGGGTTTTTCTAATAGTGTGAGAAATCAAACCAAAAAGGCAGGTGGTTGTACGGTTGACTTTGCAGCCTGTTTTCCAAGAAGACTTTGAGTCATAAAAACGGGGAATAGGCCCGTTGGTTTCTTGGGGCGCCTGGGTGGCTCAGATGGTTAAGCGTCTGCCTTCAGCTCAGGTCATGATCCCAGGGTCCTGGGATCGAGCCCCGCGTCAGGCTCCCTGCTCCTCGGGACGCCTGCTTCTCCCCCTCCCTCTGCCACTCCCCTTGCTTGTGTTCCCTCTCTCGCTGTGTCTCTGTCAAATAAATAAATAAAATCTTTAAACAAAACAAAATGGGGAATAGGCCCCTTGGTTTCTGCAGTTAGTATCTGACAGCCTCTATCTGTTGCCTTTTTCACAATGGTCTAATTTCTTTCTCCAGTGACAGGGCTGGCCATTATATTTTAAACCCTTTTCATAGCTACACAGTTTTGAAATCCAATTTTAGTGGCGTGCACGGAGCGGAGATTGAGACTGTTAGCAGAGATTTTTGGCCTGTCCATCACTTATTTCTATTTTTTCTTAACCATGTCCTGCCTTTCTAATTCATTGTGAAGATCACTGTTGGGGACATTCAACGTTTTCCTCTATTTTTATCTTCAAATGATCTTTATTTGCAGCTCTGCCCATTGCTAGATTTATTCCAGCCTCTTAACACTAGGGTCATAGTTTTTAGCGTCAGCTTGGAGCCAAATGCCCCGCAGCTGAAATGACCACACCTCCGAAGTGGCATTTTCCCAGACCGGTCCTGCCTTTAATAATGAGCCAGCCAGGAGGCAAGTCTGTATCTGATTACAGCAGACTCTTGTATTAGGCCTGGTGCATAATTAGATGTGAGGAATTACAATCGGTCCTCTCTTTGCAAGATCTTTCAGCGCTATGTCTACTCTCAGCCATTACTTTTATTTTTAACCTAATGCGTTTGTACCTCTCTCTCTTTCTCTCTCTCCAAATTACGTATAACAACAAAAAAAGAAACCAAGGAAGTTCGGAGATTTGCAGCTTTAAAAAGACTGGATCCCGAAGAGATTTTCACAAGACGCTCCAGAAACAGACATTTGAGTCAGAGTCCTTGGAGGGCCATGAACCAAGCACACAGGTATTTTCTATCAACAAACATGGTTACCAGGTTACTGGGCTGTTCTGCCCAGGGCATGTTGTTGGCGTTTTAACTAGAGAAAGGGCTAGACTCAGAGAATGTCAGAGTAGGAGGAACGTTACCGTCTGACTCAGTGGGGTTTTTTGTTTTTTTTTTTAAACCTGTTTGTACCTACAGAAATCGGTGTTCAAATGAGAACCCACAAGTTCAATAATGAAAAGAGGTAGAATCAGAGGGGGGGCCCTCTCCCCATAACAGTTCCTGAGGAGACCCAGTGGTACCTCTAAGGCAGGCTGTGGACTGAGTGAAAATCCACACTGAGGCCAGGCTGCCCAGATTCTCTTCGTGATTTTGCTGCATACTAACTCTGTCGCCCCAGGAAGGATCATTAACCTCTCCAGGCTTCCTCCCCTGGAAAACAAGGGTGATAATAAAGCCATCTTATTTTATTATAACTTTTACTTTTATTTCCTTGTTCTGTTAATTTTTTTTTGAGTTCGTTTTAAAAATATATGTATATAAGTAAGTTATATCATCTGTACATGACATTTCAGGATGGGAGAGGAGAAATTAGGAAACATTTACATTAAAAAGGAGTGTTGGGTATGGAGACCAGCTGGTGTAAAGGGAGTAGAGCCTTAGGAGATCTGCTTGTCCGCCATCTTGGTGAACTGTTGTGTGATCTTGGGGAAGTCATGTTACCGCCTGAGTCCACTCAATGGGAAATGATGGGCTGCACTGGTCTCTTCCAATTTTAAATCTCAGCTCTCTGACTTTGACGTTAGTTTAGGTTTGAGAATATTTAAACCCTTTGGGAAAAAATGGAAGCAGCTGAGCTAACTAGGCAAAGTAATGTTTTGAATCTGGTACAATATGTTGAATGTATTTGAGTGATTGCTCTAGAAAAGGACAACCATGGTTAACTGGAAAGTTTGAGAACTCAGAGTTTCTGTGGAGGAATAGTTGAGCATATATACTTTGTGCATCTGTTAAAATTATACAGCCATTGAAATCTTAGAAGAGACTGTGGAAAATGTGGGAAATACTAATGTGTGAAACCAAAATCAAGAATCAAACTCTTGAATTTGGTAGGAAAGATATGCCTACAGAAATATAGAAGGTAATATCTTTAGGTACTAGAACTCTTGTATCTTCTTAAAAAGTATTCTTTTCTCAATTTTACACAGTTTCTATAACAAGTACTTATTAATTATTCAGGGAAAGCTTTTTTTTAAAGCATTTTTTGGACTTATTTATTTTATAGAGAGAGTGAGAGAGAGAGCATGTTCATGTGAGGAAGGGAGAGGGAGAAGAAGAGACTCTCAAGCAGACTCCCCACTGAATGCAGACCCTGACTCGGGGTTTGATCTCAAGACCCTGAGATCATGACTAGAGCTGAAACCAAGAGTCGGATGCTTAACCGACTGAGCCACCCAGGCGCCCCAAGGGAAGTGAACTGTCTTAGTCAACTTGGGCTGAATAATAGAGTACAATAGACTGGGGTAGCTAAAACACCAGACATTTATTTCTCACAGTTCAGAAGTGGGGAGGTCCAAGATCAAGGTGTCAGCTGATTTGGTCCTGGTTTGCAGACACCTTGTTGTATTACCACACAGTGGAGACTGAGAGAGAGAACAAACTTTCTCATGTCTCTTTTAAGGGCACTAATTCCATTCATGAAGGCCCCATCTTCATGACCTGATCACCTCCCAAAGGCCCTACCTCCCAATAGCCCATTGGGCATTAGGATTTCAACACAAGAATTTTTCAGGGACACAAACATTCAAGTTCATAACACTAGTAACATTGACAACAAATAGTAACTAACACAGGGGGTTGTTTGAGTATTCAATGAGTTAATATGTGTAAAGCATTTAGGTTGATGCCAGCTCACTCTTAGTGCCCATACATGCTAAGTAAAATAAACCAGTCACAAAAAACCAAAAATGGTATAATTCCACTTATGTGAGGTCCCTAGAGTAGTCAGGTTCCTAGAGACTGAGAATAGATTGGTGGTTGTCAGGAATTGCAGGGAGTGGGAGGAATGGAAATTATCTTGTAATGGGTACAGACTTGCAGTACTGATGAAAAGAGTTGTGGATGGTGGGTTGCACAACAGTGTGAATGTACTTCACACTACTGAGCTGTACTCTAAGAAATGATGAAGATGGTAATTTTATGTTCGGTATATTTTACCACAATTAAAAATTTTTTTCTAGAAAGCTAAGGCTCTATTCCAACTTGGTCCATTTTATAGATGGGAAAAATAAAACAAAGGGGAAGAAATTTGTCCAAGTTTTATAGGGCATCTTCTGAACTTTATAGGGCATCTATAGAGTTTTCAGCTTTCAGGTGCTCCCATTATAAGCATCTCACCATGTTGAATGGTGAATGACTGGAGAGTTTTAATATAATACCGATTTTTCCAACAACATGGTCTCTACTGCCCAGCTGACTCCTTAATCTGAGCTCTACGGAGGAATCAGCCGTCAGTTCCCGTGCTGAATATAGTGGGCTTCCTGAAGCGTGGGATATCTGTACTCTGTAGGAGATTTTTACGGGATTTTTCATTGGTAATTTTGACTAAATTCAGCTTTTATTTTACATCATGACCTACTAAATTTTTCCTTGTCTTGGTCAGACGGAAGCCACACCAGGTATCTCAACAAAAGAAATTTAACATAGAGATTGGTTAAACAATTTTGGAGGATCGAGAGAAACAAACAGGAAAATTCAAGTCCTACAGAAATTTTAAGAGTAGGAAACAGCATGCCATGCTGGGGCTGGGGCCCCGGGCAGTGGCTCTAAAACTGAAGCTTCACTGCAATCCCTGGAGGGCTTGTTTGAACTCACAGTGCTGGACCCCACCCCAGAGTTTCTGATTCATTAGGTCGGAGTGGTGCTTGATAATTTGCTTTTCTAATTAGCATTTCCCAAGAGATGCTGAGGCTACTGGTCCCAAGACCAGACTCAGGAACCACGGGTCTGGTGGGAAGAGTTTGGAGTTATCAGAACCTAGAAGCTCCAAAGAGTGGCCTTAGAGCTGGGACTCAAATTTCTCGGGAGGGGGCCGGACCTGGCTGGAGGTGGTGTCTTGGGATCTCAGAGGAAAGATCCCACGCGGTCTGGGACTCTGGACTTGGACCTCTTAGGAGGGGGGACTGTCTGGCTGGTGCTGGTACCTCCAAGGAGGTAAGAGGAGGATGGTTCTGGAAGTGCCCAAACTAGCTGGAGGCTAGAGCCGATGGCCACTACCAAGGTGTGAGGAACTGCAACGAAGAGGGAGGGGCCAGTCCCCTCTCCCTCCTCCAGCCATCCAGTCTCCCTATAGTGCGCCCTACTGGCAGGACCCAAAAGGAGTGGTGGCAAAGCCAAAATATGACTTGCTGAGTACCAGGCCCAGCATCAGAGAGCAGAGTATAAAATTTGGAGCTGAGAGAGAATAGGTAAATGACCCTCACCCCCATGAAGCACACTCATTCAGCATACTAACAGTACTCAATTAAGTCCTCAGCTAGGTTGTGGAGCCAAGTTACGCAAAGGTATGTTAAGTGTTAGAGTAATAGTCACCATGCAGAGATGCTCAGACAGTGAGACAACGAGCAACATCTTCCATGTCACTCCCATTCTTGGCACCTTCTGAGTGGAATGTGGAGGCCAAGTTCCCGAATTTACGTAAGTTCAATACATATATGATGCAACTCCATGGTACACATATATTCCATTAAATTAGATTATATTATACATAATACTGTAAACCTTCCTTTTTCATATTAACAATACACTGTGCTGTGATCATCTTTCTCTTCCAGGGAATACATATTTACTTGGGTTTTCTTTAAATGGCTGTATAACATTCCGTTAGATGAAAGTTCCCAAATCTTTTAATGCTACCTCTTTGGGGGGATATTTAGACAGTTTCTGTTATTTTGTTACTACAGTGTTCCAGAGCTGCTCTTGTCCTCACAATCCTTGCTCACTTGTCCAGTTATACCCTTAGGATGAATTCTGGAGATTATATATAGAGAGAGAGACATCCTTTCAAAGAAACTTGGTAAATTCAATTCATTTTCCCAAGGCTCTCATAAATTCTAAGCCAAAAAAAGTATCAGTAATTAAAGTGCTAATATTGATTATTGCTAGCACATTTGGTTAGGTAAAATTTATGATCTAGCAGAGTAGCACTTTTATAATGTAGATGGGTATCACAGGAAGGATATATTATAGAGAATTTGTATAGTAG
Organism: Phoca vitulina; assembly: GCF_004348235.1. Taxonomy (NCBI): domain Eukaryota; kingdom Metazoa; phylum Chordata; class Mammalia; order Carnivora; family Phocidae; genus Phoca; species Phoca vitulina. Next base: position 8,723,793 of record NW_022589740.1, on the reverse strand, counting down.
CATGTCCATTCAGTAGAACTTTAGGATAACATTTTACCATTATTATAGTAGTTCATCTATATTCTTATGATGTATCATTGATTGTGGGTATATAGTCTTTGCCAAGTCTTTGGTTGGATTTACCATTCCCCATTACTGAAACGTTCCTAATGGAATAAAGCATCTGCTTTGTGAAAGCTTTCAGACTCTTTTTTCAAACACACTGTGACTAAAAGTGGACACTACTTGAATAGCAAATGGCTTTTCTGCTTTTTGTTCTGGCGCTTTTTCCTATAACTGTTACCAAAGAAGAGTATTCACAGCCCCACATCTCTGTCTTCAGAAGCATAATATTCAGTTTGGGAATTTATATAAGGTTTAATTTGGAAGGCTCCTCTCAGGTCATCTTATTTTCCAGTTTCAAAAGCCAGCTTCTGAAATTGAGATTAGGACGAGATCCCTATATACCCCCGTCCAGACTCCTCTCTGTTAAACCTCTTCCAGTTCTGTTCTGCTTGAGTGTGGGACATGAGCGAGGTTCCCAAGAGACTTGGCTCCCAATCTCCAGAAAACAACATGCCCCAAACTAATAGGAACACAGTGCTCTTTTCAAGCCTTTCCTCAAGGACTGGTTTATCCACATCCGATGAGTAATTACCTGCTTCCAGGTGGGAAGGAGACATTTAATTTTAGGATATTCAGGCCAGGAAGCAAAGTTGTGGCTTTTGTCAAACCCCCAGTTTGCTCAGAAGCAACTTGAGGCCCGATTCTGTAATCCCACGTGGGTGCAGGGATGAGACATCGCGGATGCTTTCGTTCTCATTTTAGACCCACGATCTCTGTCACAAGATGGGTCTCTTCTTGCAGGCTCGCCCCCGCCACTTAAACGTGCTGTGTGACGTGTCTGGGAAAGGGCCCCTCACTGCCTGTGGCTTCGACCTCCGCAGCCTGCAGCCTGATCAGCAGCTGGAGAACCTCCTGCAACAAGTGAGTGCCGAGGACTTCGAGAAGCAGAATGAAGAGGCCCGGAGGACCAATCGGCAGGCGGAGCTCTTTGCCCTGTACCCATCGGTGGACGAGGTGGGTGCAACCCTCTCCATGCTGGAGAATTTCAGGGAGGAACAGAGTCTCCAGGAGAGTATTATCGTTTGTCATGACCGGATAGCGCTGTCAGGATGCTTAATTGTATGATTTCTGGCCCGTTCTTTTCACTTATCCAACAGGATAGCAAAGTTGGTTATTGATCAGTCCTGCCAATGAGATTGTGATAATAACAACCAGGATTTTCATTGCTCTTTACAAAACACTTTCACTGATTTTGTCTCATTTAATCCTCACAACATTTCAAGGGTCTGCATGCAGTGATCTCGCTCATTAAGTCAAACCATTCAGTTATTTGGGGGTATGTTTTGCGGATAATCCATCAAGGTGTGCGTTACTTGAACTTTGATATCCTCAAGTGTTGAGATCTTTTTAAAAATAATCTCTATGAACAACCTGAAGAGAATTGCTTTGAAATCATTCCAGTCTAAAATGACCATGGCTATGCTCTTAGTGCATCGACTTCAGGATCCTGATTGTCCACTTCTTTATATATTGGAGCTGACCGAGAACAGTTTGATCATTTAGGCTTTGCCTTGTGGTCACTCCCTGGGGTACTTTGGATGGATGGGATGAGAAATGACCATTATTCAAGCCTGTTTAGGCTCCTCATGCTTAATGGGAGGCTCTCTGTCTTTCCTCTGTCTGTCAGAATGTCTTTGCTTCTGGTTCTTGCCCAAACTGGCTACAGCAATAAGCTCTGCTGTCCAAATTTTATTGAAAGTTCAGTTGCAAGATATACGATCTAGGGAGCATTTTTGCTTAAAAGATAAGCCATCCATCCATGCCTCTACATGTTTGACATTTAATGTTCAGATCAAGCAGGAAGACCATCAGGGAGCAGGCTTCTTAAACCTTGTGAATCCCACACCCCTGGGCATTGTATTTGCTGACTTGCCCTGGGATGAGCTTACCACTGGGCAGCAAAAAGCATAGTAAGGGAGGCAGCAGTCAAGAGATGTGATATCATGTCCACTGTGCAAATATTATTGAGGACACAGACCTATTCCTCACCCAGCATCTACCTCAATTAGGATCCAGAGGGGAATTATCTGTCAAGCCTTCGGACAGGGAAGAAGTTGCATCCACTGGGGAAATAGGAACACTTAGGAGACTATGAGCATCTTGTAATCTGCTCTCCTAAAGTCTTTACTTAGGGTCAAATTTCTGTTTGCTGCTACTAAATCACTTCCTTCCTTCCTTCCTTCCTTCTTTCTTTCTTTCTTTCTTTCTTTCTTTCTTTCTTTCTTTCTTTCTTTCTTTCTTTCTTTCTCTCTCTCTCTCTCTTTCTCTCTCTCTCTTTCTCTCTCTCTCTCTCTTTCTTTCTTTCTTTCTTTCTTATCCTTATATTCCAGCCCCTTGATTTTCTCACCTATTTATTTCATTTGCAGTGGCCTCAAATCCTTTTCTGAATGAGGCAGGTTAAAAATAAATATGAATAATGTGGGCAGTGTCATCACCTCCATTCTTCAGATTGCAGAGTAAGGGTCAGGGAGGTTAAGGAACTTGTTCAAGATTCAGCAGGCAAATTAAAGTACAGAATGGGGATCCTAGCCTCTTAACCCCAAACTTTATGTTTGCCTGTTTATGTATCTACATAGGCCTACCTGGTATATTAGAGCACATAACTGAAATCCAAAGATGATATGAGCAACCACATTATATATCATAACTTTTCAGTTTCCATATAAAACTAAATTTTTTTTTTACCAGCTTTGTCAAGAAATATTAATCTGACAGATTTGACTTCCACTTACATTCCTTTTCCTCCCAGTTCCATGGTGGAGGCGCCCGTAAGTAAGAAAGTGTCCCCAAGTGGATGGCAGGAGAGAGAAAACAATTAAAGGGTGAGGAGGACATGTCTGGTGAGACATCAACTCATTGAAGTCCCCCTCAGGGGATTAAGTGGGAGGGTGTCCAGTCTTGCATTGATTGTAAGAAAAATCACAGACTCTGTGGAAGGAACTTTGTTTTATGGTCTCCAAAACAATGCAGAAACTCGATTAGGACTGAAGGTTATAATCTAGCAAAGGTCCTAATAGGCCTGCTTTATTGAGTGGAGAGGAATGCTTTGTAATTATTGTACCAGTTATTTGTAAATTGGTATGTCTAAAATGCTGGAGGGCCCCTATACCAGCCTTTAATATTCTGAAGCTCGTCCACACAGAAATTGCATTTGTCCTTGTAATTTGCACTTTCTCCAAAGATAGTCCTGTGGAAGAACAGTAAATTTCTGGCTACCTGGAGGTGATCACCCCTGCTGATTTTTTGGGGGGAACACATTAATGAAACTATTTAATATTACCACGACTTTATTTCCTGGTGAGGAGAATGAGAAGAGAGGTGAACTATTATATCCAAATTATGACTAAGCCTACAGAAGAGGTAAAATAGAACATAACCACCAAGCCTCTATGTGGTGAGTTCTTTCCCCGACTCACTCTCGGTTCTGTGAAAGGCATCCTATGTGTTGGTCCCTAAAAAGATGCCACTATCCTTTAGATCACAGAAGAGTTTGCATTCAGACTCCCTAGGCTGCAAGTGACAGAACCCAAGTAAAAATCAATTAAGAAAAAAAAAAAAGTGGTGGTGGGGGGTGAGATTTATCTGTTCACATAATGCTGTCACAGGCAAGCAGATACGGAGTTGGCCTCAGGATCCCACTGGCTCAACTGATAGAAGAACATCTTTCCTACTGTCTTTGTCTTTCTCTCTCACTATCTCTCTCCCTCCCTTTCTGCCTCTGTCGCTCTCTAAATATATATATACACACTGAGGAAGATAAAACAGACATCCACTTAAAACTTCATATTTGTTCTCTAGGAACTAGTTCCAATTTCAGATAATTATAAAGGCTCAAGAAAAGCATATAGATTAGAAGGGACTTAGGAAATGCATCAATATGTAAACCTTGTTTGTATCATGATTTAACAAACTAACTGCAAAAAAAATGGAGACAGTTGGGGAAATTTGGAACTGATTAAATATTTAGTGACACTAAGAAGTTGTCTTATTGTCTTATTAAAAAGACTTATTAAAAAGTTTAATCATCATGATATTACAGCCGTGCACTTTTTTTTTTTTTTTAAAGATTTTTTATTTATGTTTTTGACAGAGAGAGACACAGCGAGAGGGGACACAAGCAGGGGGAGAGGGAGAGAGAGAAGCAGGCTTCCCACTGAGCAGGGAGCCCGATGCAGGGCTCGATCCCAGGACCCTGGGATCATGACCTGAGCCGAAGGCAGACGCTTAACGACTGAGCCACCCAGGCGCCCCACAGCTGTGCACTTTTAAAAGTCTGTCTTTTAGAGATTTACAGATGAGGTTATATGATGTCTGGGGCTTTGCTGTGCCAAGCAGTCCACTGTTGAGTGGGGAGAGGTAGTAAGTGGGAATATAGGTGAAACCAGGTTGCCCACGAGTTGAACGCGTTGAAACCTACATGATGGGTAAAGGTGGTTCATTACATTTTTCTCTCTACTTTTGCGTATGTTTACATTTTCCCAATGAAAAGCTTTTAACAAAGGATCCCCAAGGTTCGAATCCAGACCAGAGAGATAGTGTTAGAAACCCATGAATGTATGTTGACTTTCTTCTCCGATGGCGGGGGGGCTTCCGTTTTTGATGTGTCTACTCTGATCACCCTGCAAGTGATTTGAGCTTGCTCTGAGGGAGCTGAGTTCAGTGTGGGCATCAAGCAGTGCCTCCTCTGAAAAAAGCTCAGCCCTTCCACCGGACAGGATGGCCAGCTGACCAACACAGGATTGGGCCTTGGACAATAGAGGTTAGAGTAGAGGCGGGTTTACCACTTTGTTTCACCAGTCCAGGTGCAGAGTTACTGGGAAGGTGGATTCTACTGTTATTTCTAAAAATGTTACCGTTGCTGTGGGGTATTTGTGGGGGGGAAGCTCCCATCATTTACAGCCCAGGAAAATATAATTAGACCCGACTCTATTCTTTGGACCCTTGTGAGCTGCAGACCACCAGAGTTCAGATAGTCCACAAGAGCAGGAATTAAAGTTGTCAGGGCTTTGCACTGTTATTTTTGCATACATGAATATAATTAAGATCCTGTGATAGTTCAGATTTGATTGTTAAAAGTTACCTTAGGGACTTGATGTTTCTCTTTAAGTCTTGAGTCCCAGTGGGGTAAAATAGAGTCCCAGATGTGGTTAAAAAAAAAAAAAAGTTGTGTTTGTCATTACTAAGTCGTTACTAATGTGTCATTACTACGTTTCCTGTACTTAGAACTTCAGCAAGCTCTAGCTGGATATGTATGTATACATTCAACCTCAAACCTGTTTAAGAAAACGGTCAACTGAGAAAGACACTCTATTATAAGTATTGATGGTTTACACACAGCCTGCTGTGAGCTATTTTGACTCAGGCTTCAAGTCTGAAACTCACTATTTAATAGTAAAACCTTGGCAGGAGAAATATTCTGAATGTGTACTTGGAGCAGCCAAAAAAAAAAAAGAAAATGAAAAAAGAGAAGCCAACAATACCAACAATAGGTATAAAATTTTGCAATGCCATCTGGTGGATGTTACTCAGTCATATTCATGTTCCCATTTCCTTCCTTCCTCCCTCTGTCTCTTTGTCTTAAATGCCTCGCTTTCCGAAAGTAGAATTTGTTTGTGGTTAAGGTTGACTTTGAAGCTTGGGATTGAATAACAAACTCTCATAAAAGTCAAAGTGTTATCCCTCTATTAGAACTAAGGCAAATGCAGGTTGAGCTCTGGGTGGCAGCCCTCCCTTCCCTGGACTCATTCCAGCCAGAACCCCTCATGGAAATTCACTCATGATTTCTTTACCATGTGATTAATAATAGGAGGATGCCGTGGAAATACGTCCGGTACCAGAATGTCCTAAGGAACATCTGGGCAACAGAATACTGGTCAAGGTGCTGACCCTGAAGTAAGTCTCAGCAAACGTACTAACCACTGCACAGAGATTTATCTTGCCTTTTACATATAAACTGCGTCTCTATGGACAGAGCTTGAATGGGGAGGGTCTTCCAGCGCCGTTGTAACAGTGTGTGGTTGTGACGTGGCGGGAGGAGCAGAGTTTGGAGTCAGCTAGACCCAGATTCTATTTCTCCCAAGCCTTGGACAGTCCCTCCTCTGTCACAGGGAAGGCACACCGTGAAGTTAGTCACATAAGGTAACTGAGTGAAACAGCATAGTTACAAAAGGAACAGGGAAAGCTATGCAGGGAAAAAAACTGAAAAGCAGTGAATGGTGTACTTGAGTCCACGCTGACTAATTCATGAGAGCTGATGGTGCCTTTCTTTTCCCAGCTCTGTGTCCAGTGATGTCACGTCCGTCCATAGCTTGAAATTGGCCATGGTGGGATATTTACAACATAGAAATCAGAAAATGCTACATATTAGAGCTTTTGTGGGGTTTTTTTCCCCCCAGAAACTGTTAACTATTGAAACACAACCTTAAATATGACTAAAACCCAGTCTCAGTGCCAGGGGACCACAGAGGACCAGAGAGCAGTGTGACTTTAGCAAACTATTTTAAGGGGGTACCCACTGCTGGTGAGGGCCAGTTCTTGCCATCCAAGGACACAAGCCCATTTTGGCCAACTGTCTGTATTGTTTTTTTTTTGCTTTTTCAAGAGAAGCTGGAAATTCAGAGTTTTCTGCATGATTTCACTTCTTTTTTTTTTTTTTTTAAGATTTTATTCATTTCTTTGAGAGAGAGAGAGAGAGAGAGCACAAGAGGGGGGAGCGGGAGAGGGAGAAGCAGACTCTCTGCTGAGCAGGGAGCCCGATGTGGGACTTGATCCCGGGACTCCAGGATCATGACCTGAGCCGAAGGCAGTCGCTTAACCAACTGAGCCACCTAGGCGCCCCGATTTCCTGACTTCTTAAATACCTTCTCATTTCCTTTCCATTCTACAACTGAATGCCAGCTGGATTCATCTGGTGGGCCAGCTGTTTGCCACATCTACTTTACAGCAATTATTTCCAAATTTTTTTTTTTTTGACTGTTTACTTTTAGAGTAGGAAAAAGTCCTATGTCCTCTGTATACATGTATTAATTTTATACATGCAGATCAAAATATTATCTACATTATCAAATATACAGAAATGAGAAATTGAAACTTATGAACTAAATAAATCGGAATAAATTACCGTAGCTTCTTCCAGCACATGAACAGATTGTATTGCATATCCAGTCGGGAATGTTTGCATGCCTCTCTTGCAGACTGCTACTTTCGAGAATTCTTCCAACTTCAAATCACAGACTCTTGAAAATACTCAGTTGTAAATGCCCTGTCTAGGCAACAGTACATAAGCATAATATTTTTTCATACCCCCATTAGGAGGGTCATCCATCTCTTGAAGTCAATTCATGGACCCCTCAAGCAGCACCTAGTTTGCAATCAGAGTATCTGGACTCTGAATTCAAGGCTGTATTTCAACCCTGGGATCTTCTCTGGGAGTTTGAGTTCTTACCGATAAATGACTGACATTGTTACACCAGACGGTCTCAAAGTTCCTACTTGCCCTAAACTTCTGTGATTCTAATACATAGCTTCCCCAGACCTCTCCTGAGAACACAAGGAGGCAGAGCTGCTCACCCGGTTGTGGGGGCTCTCTTGATGTGGTAGCCCCTCCCCCTAGCCAGCTCTACCAACAGGGGGAGGGGAGTGAGGGCCTTTTGTGCAGGGAGATGAGCAGCTCATAAACCAGCTCTGTGTCAAGTTTGGGCTACAGAAGGCAGCCTCTAACCCTTGCAAACCAACCCGGAAGTGGGAGTCTGCTGGCCCTTGAGCAGGGGGACTGAGTGGAAGTGGCCACTAGTCTCCTCTGCGTTGCTCAGGAAATCACCCTATTGTCTGAGGCACTCAGTCACCCCCACAGGATGCACATCAGACCCCTCGTAGGTGCAATAACTATGCTATTTAGGATTGGAGGAATTCTCCCTTATGATGTCACTTTGCCACCAAGTCTTCTAGATCTTTCCAATAAATAAACAACAGCAGTTCTCACAGGTGGGAAAACATGGCCACTAAGAGAGACATGTATTATTTAAAAAAACAAGTAGAGCCATTTGGATTTCTCTTAATGAAAATTGTCAGTTTTCTGGCGATGTTTTTCCCCGTTGCCAAACAGGAATCAGGTAGAACTGAGGTGTTTGCCCAGTGCACTTGGCCCACTCAGGTGTCTTAAATAGTATCCATCTCAACATTCACCTGTAAGAGGAGCAATGGACCAAAGAGATTGTCCCAGCTATAACTCCTCTAAATAAACCAGATTTTTAAAAAAAGCAAGTTCTTGTAGGTAAACCTACAATGTCAAAAATATGAATAGTAAAAATGTAATGGTAATGTTAAAGACCCCATTTCCCCATTGACACGGACATGCAGAATTTTTATTTCTACCACTATCGAGTTTATCAGCTCGGGAATTTTTCAGAATCTTGTTGCGATCTCTAACTGTCACTGTTTTGCTTTTGAGAGACATGTAAAACCTCAAGCATGTAGAAAGAATCAGGCTGGTGTCGATTCTGCAAATGTTTGTAGCACCTAGGAAAAAGAGAGGATGGCAACAAAGTATTTTTCTCTTTTGCATTTAATGTGGGGAAATCTTTTAATGTAAGATTTAACCCTATCTTATGTAAAGTAACCTTAGCTCAGAGGAGTCTCCTTGCTGGTGAAACTGGTATGCATCATCACGTTTACTCAGAGAGATTGATTGATTGATTTAAAATTTATTTATTTGAGAGAGAGAAAACGAGCGGGGGGCGGGGCAGAGGGAGAGGGAGAGAGAGAGAGAGAGAAGCAGACTTCCCGCTGAACAGGAAGCCCGACTCAGGGCTCTATCCCAGGATCCGGAAATCATGACCTGAGCCAAAGGCAAAAGCTGCCCAGGTGCCCCCTCAGGGAGCTTGTTTTAAATGCAGATTTTGGGAGACCTTGCACCAAGGTCTCCAAGAGATTCTGGTTCACCAGATCTCGGGGGGGACAAAGAAACCTACATTTTGTTAAACTCCTCATTTGCCTCACAATGCTAGTTTCTGGGGTCTGCCCTTAGAGATAACACCTGTAGGAAAAAAACTTCAGGTTCTGTGATCAGAAAAGGCTGGACTCTTTTTAGGGCCCCCTGGGTGGTGCAGTTGACTGAGCATCGACTGTTGGTTTTGGCTCAGGTCATGATCTCAGAGTTGTGAGATCGAGCCCTGTATTGGGCTCTAGGCTCAGCGTGGAGTCTGCTTGAGTTTCTCTCTCCCTCTCCCTCTCTCACTCGTTTTCTCTCTCTCTCAAATAAATAAATCTTTACAAAAAAAGATCCTCTTTTTAGGCAAAGTTACCCAGCGATAAGGCCATTCTCTGACACATGGCTTGAAACAAAAATTGGCCTAATTTACGTGACTTCTGAGGTAATGGTGGTCCAGGGCCTGGTTACTGGTGCACTCAGCTAGCAGGATCCCAAATCATGGGTTGTTAGCCTGAGAAACTTGGAACGTGCACATCTGTGCTTCATGTGTATCCTATAACATGTGGAAGGAAGCCTTGGGTATGCAGTCTCATCAAAGCCACCATTTTAAGGGGAATGGGCAATTAGGGCTGATATGTTTCTAGTTCTCACTGGGTCCCCACAGCTCAGTGTTTATTGGCAGCGCTCCGCTCCTTCCCCAGCAACTCAGCAGCTCCCTTGGTAGTGGAATAGGAAAGGTCAGACATTCTCCCACATAAATGGCCCCACTGTAAATCTAAGCAAAAGCAACGGAACTTTTATTATTATTCTTTTTACTCTCTGAAATGCCTTGTCCCTTAGAATTGAATAATAGAGATTCCTACCCTAGTAGTAAAGGGTAAACTGTGAACAAAACCTTTACCTAAGACAGAGGCTTTACCATTAGAAAACACAGCATCTACAGTGATAAGGAGGGCCATGTTGGACCGCACCATGGGCACCGTTCTGCCGTCTCTCCCTTGAGTTGCCACCAACAAGTGCTTTTTAGGAGAATGTGCCATCCACCACGATCTCCATTGACTAGGAATTTTCCACGAACCTCCCATCTTTCTCCACTAATATCCCATTATGATTGTCATCTGTGTGGAGTTATCCAAATATTTTGGGGAACGATGTACATTTTTAACTGGTTTATAGAGCTCAGCGCTTTCAGGAAATTCAAAATTATCTAAGTTAAAACCCTATTTTTTCTTACTCTCTCTGAAAGGTTTGAGATTGAAGTTGAGCCTCTGTTTGCCAGCATTGCTCTCTACGATGTTAAAGAAAGGAAAAAGGTAAGGAGGCGAAGAACACCCCATCCATGGGGGCACACATTGCTCATGATTTTGGGGGTTCGTGGTTTTCAAATCCACTTCTCTGCAGCAAAAACACATCAGATTTGAAAGCAAATGACCTTTGACACAGCTGGTTCTATTGCCTTTGCAGTGTTTGCAGGAATGATCTGGCAATGTTAGTCATTTATGTTCTTTGAAGAATCTTAAAGGGAGAGCCTGTTTAGGATCGAGAGAGAAAAGAAATAGCAACATATGGGGTGACACGTCAAACAAGGCAATTTAAATACATTTTTAACAAGCTCGGATATATATGTAACGTTACCTCCGTTGGGGAGGTTTTGCAGTGTGAGAGAGTCTCATCGTGGTTGGAAGGCATCTTGTGCAGGAAAAGTATTAATTTGCCATCAGGCGAAGAGCTCACCAACTGTGATGCACTTTTAATGAAAAAGATTTTGAGTACCTAAGCCTCTTCTCCAGGAGTAAACAATGTTTTGTCACTTTGTGAACCCCAGAGGAGGACAAAAACAGCACAGCCACAAAGGATGCTGTTGCCCCTTTGACCCGTAATCACTCCATATTTAACGAAGTGTGTATCTCTTGGATAAATATTCACAACCCCTGAGATTTACGTCAGCTAGGGTAGGTTTACTGCTAAAACTGCTAACTCCTAAATTCCAAAGTGTAAGGCAGTAATTCAGGAAATACGGATGGGTTAATAAAAATGTAAATGTTTCGAGGAACATCTCTCAAACAGCTCCAAAATATCTAGAAATTGTGACAAAATGCATATCAGATTTTTCCACCACCACTAGTCATAAACCATGTCTATGATGACCCTTATTTCTTTGGCAACATTTTTTGTGGGTTTTTGACTCTTTAAACATGGGTAGACCAGGAGAACAGCAGGTGTGACTTCTTTTTTGCCTTGTTCCTTGTTTACAGATATCAGAAAATTTTCACTGTGACCTGAACTCTGACCAGTTCAAAGGCTTTCTGCGTGCTCACACGCCCTCCGTGGCTCCATCAAGTCAGGCAAGATCCGCAGTCTTCTCGGTCACCTACCCATCCTCGGACATCTACCTAGTAGTCAAGGTAATTAAACACAATTTGGTTTGCACATTCTGCATTCGGATGCGCTCCTTGTTGCATTATTCCCAGAGCATGTTTGGGGTGAAAGAGGGGTCAGAATGTATCCACATTTTCTCTCTGAGATTCGCTTTGTTTCCTTTTCAGCTGGCCCCTTTTCCTTTCCAAGCAAATCCTGTGTGGGACAGTAGCACAGCTCTGGGTTTGGGAGTCATACAGTCTTGGTTTTGAATCCTGGCTTTGAAACTTGGTAGCTATAGGACTTTGGGTGATTACCTAAACTTTTGGAGACTTAGTTTCCTTACATGTAAAGTGGGGATTATAATACTGCCCTCAGTGGGCAGTTGTGATTGCAGAAGAAAGCCTGGCCCATTACTTTATTCCTGACCAAGCTGTTCTTCCTACCCTTAGCTGTCCAGCTCTGAGAGCTGCTGTGGAGGAAATCTTGGCTAGAGTTCCCTAATACTGTTCGTGTTCTTCTAGACGCCTGTAGAGAAATGTTCCCAAGTCCAGGCTCTGACAGTTTAAGGTGTGGGCTGTGGTTTCCAAATTTCACTCTCCCTTTATATCACCATGTCACAGACTATGACTATGTGTGGTGCAACTCAAAATCTGTGGGACAGTTCCAAGGAGAAGGACTTTGCATTCTCAGCTATACTCTTTGCTGATAGAAGAAACCCAGAGGCTTTCTCTGCACACCAGAATGACTGGTTAGAGGTTAACAACAAACGTTGAGTATTTCACTTAACTTAAGCCAAATATTTAGTCTTATTGACTGTTTACCCCAAAATTGTAAAAAAAAAAAAAAATTCAGGTGTTTTGACTTCACGTCTACGCAGAGTTCCAGGTTTGGAACATTTTCTAGTGAGCGCAGTGTTTTACTTCCAGAATCCCATTGATTCCCCCATGATCCCGAGAGAGCAGCCTATAGATTCCCAAGAATTTAAATGACTTAGAGGTCAGTTGACAAGTGGCAGATGTCTTCGCCTTCTACCTGCCTTTCCACCATTTTACAAAGATTCTGAAAAGTTACTGTTACTCAAGGAGAATCTATGTAACGTTGTAGGAGGGATTAAAGTTAAAATTGTGTTGCTAAAAAGACACATCTGTTGTTGTCAAACTGAACATGTATCCTTTTCACTGCAGTATCCCTTAGACATATAGGAAGGTTAGAGTCAAGCCCACCCTACAGCTAGTGAGATTCAAAGTTCCCTCAGTCTGGGAACCCAAAGATGCCAACACTAGTCCCATCCAGCCAAGTTTTACTTAAGCTCTACTTCTTAGGGGATGACTTTGTTTTAGTTAATCCACCATACTCTGCTAAGTATCAGTGGTTACCTACAGGTTACTGTTACTTACTAAATATATTACAAAATTCTCAAATGTACAGATGCATTCATTTGGCAATAACAAGTCTTCTATCAGTTGTCTGTATAGAGTGAAGACATTTAAAGCTCAATAAGACAGTCCCTGCTTTGCTTCTGACTTCTTTTCCTTTACTGGAATGGTGTCATTGTTGCTTCTCTCTACAGGTATTGTAAATGGTGTGTCACATTTAGCACAGCCAGGCAGATGCCATTCAGTGAAGAGGAGTTCTTTCTTATTCTTCTTCCCAGGCTGAACACCGGGATCTTAACTGTATTTTGGGTAGAGTTTCCTAGTTTAGTATTGTATATACTATTGCTTTAAGGGATTATCCAGGCTTAAAGGTTTTGTTCCTCAGTTGAGGGATGGAGAATAAGGATGAAATTTAAAACTTCAAAAATAAACATGTGGAGGCACTGAACCAACCCCTCCTGAATAGGACAGAGGGCAGCCTTTTATCTGACAAAAATCCCCTGGTAATCCCCACACATCCCTTTCCTCTGCCCGCCACGCTTATGAGGACCCCTGGGTTTCTTTCACACCTAAACACGAGGGGACATACAGTGAGCCCTCACAGCAGCCTGCAGCCCTTCTCATGAAGTACCTGGAGTTACTCTTGCCCAACTGGGGAAGGGCGTAGTCTCTGCTGGTCTGGTCAGATCGGGAGTCTTCCACTTTCAGACTCTGGAGACCCCTGTCCTATGGGTTCCGTGCTGCACAGTACTTGTGCTTGAAGCCATGGCATGGTCATTGCTGCTTCAGGATCTCCATTAAAAGGTCCTTTATCTCTGCTCAAAGTTCATTTTAAAGACCATATCTTTATCTGTTGACTACATGGAAAAACTAGCTTCTTCCAATTTGCTCTACGAGCTCCTGACTATGAGCTTCACTAGAATAGGAGTCAGGTCTGTCTTGTTCACCCCCTTACCTGCCCAGCAGCTACCACCTAGAAAAAAAATAAAAATAAAAAACACTCTGTCCCTCTCTGGTAGTGCCTGTGGGCCATGTGCACCTAATGGAATATGTTAAACCCAGATTTCATGTTGCAGGAATGCCGCATCTAGTGTCTAATCTCAACAAAGGCTAATGGGACTACCTCCACTTGTTTTTCTCTTCAGCATTTTCTTGGAGCAGAGGGTTGGGGAATTTCAAATCTCTTATTTTTTTTCCCCCGTCAACAGGGTGACCACATTTCTGGCCAGCCAGATCCTTTACCTGAAGCAAACTGGAAGAAGATACTCGACAGGAGTAGCATTAAATCATATTTCCAGCCAGTTAGCCAAGTGAAAAGCTGCCCCATTCCACACCTTTCGGTTTCTCTCCATGTCTGTTAAATCCAGAGAAGCGGCCCTAATAGGAAATACAAGGGAGACAATTACAGATAATTTATTCTGTTCATTTATTCATTTTGTGGAAGGTTTTAGTCCCCAACCTGACTTTTACGGAGGCCATATTTCTTTTTTACATTGTAAGCAATAATAAAGAAAATGAGCTTTTCACTTCTTACATATGTCTCATGGGTTCTGTTTTATAAAATAACTTTTATTGCATTTTTTATTGTAGGCATAATACATGTTTATGGTTTAAAAATAGAAAATACACATAGCAATAGGAAGAAGATAAAAACAGCACATAATCTCACTATACAAAGATAACTACTATTAACAGTTTGTGTATCTACTATCATCCTTTGAATCTGCCTTTGTGACTTCTTTTTTACAAAACTGTGGTACTCTTCATGCTAATTTTTTTCACAGTGATTTTTTTAATCAGAAAATATACAGCATGAGCATCTTCCCTAGTCCTCAAATACTGTGACAAAACCTCATTTTGATGGTTGCATTGATGCCATTATGTGGATATAATTCATGAGTTTTGTTTTAATATTATTTTTGTTGGTAGATTGAAAAAGTCCTTCAGCAGGGGGAGATTGGAGACTGTGCAGAACCATACATGGTTATCAAAGAAGGTGATGGTGGAAAGGTATGATACTTTGGCTATTACTAAATGGTGACATCTTAGAATAAACAAAGTTTTCAGAAGTTCCACAAAGTAGTTAAGTAAATAATAGGTCCATAATATGTCCCCATATGAGACATTGATACATTGTGTCTTAAAAAAGAAGAAAGGAGAGCTGGTCATTGATGATAACTTTTTAAAGAAATAAATTCTTGAATTCAACAAATGACATATGCACCAGTGTCTAAAAAAACTTGGCTAGGACAAAAGCCACATCCTGTTGTCTTGGTTCCAAGGCCCTGACCCAGGTTGGGAAGGCCACAGAGACCTCACGAAACTCTGCTGGGCTTTCTCAACAGTACCAGCCAATTTCCAAATGTCTTTTCTGGTGTGGATATTTGGAAATAGGCTGAGACTTCTGTAGATCATAAATTCACTGGGACAGCATAGGTACTGAGCCTGTGAAAGGGACATCTTTTCTCAGCCCCCATTTGCAAAGGTTTCTAATGTGACTTTTAAAACATGGCCTTTCTGGGGCGCCTGGGTGGCTTAGTTGGTTAAGCGACTGCCTTCGGCTCAGGTCATGATCCTGGAGTCCCAGGATCGAGTCCCGCATCGGGCTTCCTGCTCAGCGGGGAGTCTGCTCCTCCCTCTGACCCTCCCCCCTCTCATATGCTCTCTCTCTCTCTCATTCTCGCTCTCTCAAATAAATAAATAAAATCTTTAAAAAATAAAAATAAAATAAAATAAAACATGGCCTTTCTGGATGAAGACTTGCCTAATCAGCATCCTCCCCCAGACTCATAAATCTCAAATAAGATTTCTTGAACTCAAGACACTTATTTTTTAAAAACCTACCTTCTCTTCTGAACTTAGAAAGAACACCCTGGAAGTGTTGTCAGCCTAATAAGAAGTGGTTAACAACCTTTATAGATTTTTCTAGAGTTTCCCAAGGCAACTTTTGAAAAATAGGCTCTCTTGAAAGCGCGATACATAATATATAAAATGTTTCATTCTAAAATTTTGTCATGCAAATCCAAGTCTTGTAGCTAGCCCCTAAAAGCACTTGTCGATTAATTGGTATAACAAGTCTTGGACTTTTTTTTTTTTTTAGCTGAAGGTATATTTAATAATTGAATGTTGACTTTCTTTAAACTCTTCCATTTCTGATCTGTATTCTCTTGTCAGCTAGCATTCTAGCCTGAGTTGTATCATTTTCCTGCCCATTCACTCTTTTTAATTAGTAGGGTGGGGATTTTGGAGATGGCTGTCATGTCCGTGGCAGAGACCGTTGACTTGGTGCTGGCACCGTATTGTTTCTGCTTGTGTCTTTCCACTTTCCTCTAGAGTAAAGAAAAGATTGAAAAACTAAAACTTCAAGCTGAATCCTTCTGCCAGCGTTTGGGAAAATACCGGATGCCTTTTGCCTGGGCCCCCATAAGCTTAACAAGTTTCTTCAATGTCTCCACCCTGGACAGGGAGGTAACCGATGTGGAGTCCATGGTTGGTAAGATTTTCAACTGCAGTGGGAAGGGGAGGGGTCCCCAGTGAACTAACTCTGAGGTCAGCTGCTTATTAATGGGGGCCCAGGGTGCAGTAATGAGTGGAGAGTGGGAACGAAGAAGATAAATAGGATGAAACACTATTATGACTGACTTACAAATGCTTGATTGGATGGTGATCCCCAAAACAATTATCATGAACATTTGTGGAACTTAAATATATTCTTACAGTAAGACTTTTGGTTGGAATTTTCTGGACACTTCAACACTTTAAAAAGTTAATTTTCAGTAGCTGCCTCCTTTTCAAAGTAAAAATTTTGAAATAACAAAGTACAATAACTATCTATAGTGGGTTAAAAAATGCCACCAGGATTGGCTCTTAAACATAAGAAAAGCTGCTCTCAGGAAGCCTTCAAAAAGCAGAACTCTGGCTTCTCAGCAAAATTTCCAGTCCCTTCAAAAAAAAATTTTTTTTTTTGCCAAGTGCAATGAAAAAGTAGATGCCAAAAGAGTATTTAGTTTCTGTTCCAATTTATTGAGCATATTTCTCCTTTTCATCACCTCACCCTGGGTCTGAGTCATTAATTTCCTGAACAGTGTGGGTATGGAAGTGTTCAGGAGGGTTCAGAGTTCTCGAGTCGACCCACCCCACCCGTGGTAGAATGTCTGTTGTCCTGAGTATCTTTGTATCCAGCAAATATGTGAGACTGTTCACGTTTCTCCGCATTCCCACGCCCTGCCTTTTCCCAAATGCCGCCTTTAACGGGGGGACTGGAGGGAGAGGTATTTTGTCATTGCTGTTTCTCTTCTGGAATTAGTGTTGTGTAATTACCAGTCAGAACTGCTGGGTTATTTCTGATTTACCAACAACAAACGTCACCTGAGTGCATCCTGACCTTCACACCACAATGGGTAGGGTTGTTTTTTTTTTTTTTCCATGCCAACTTCTATGTAGACCCAGGTAGCCTTATTTGAAAAGAATTATGCACAGATTTTAGAGGGCACCATAAACTAGGTAACTCAGCCATAAGGTAATCTCCAGGTCAAGGATAAATTAACCTGACTATAGAAGCTGCTTCTTAAGAAGCAACCAGAAAATGCAGTGTATAATACTGGGGCAGTATGATAAGTTTAGGCGGACAGTGGTAGCAAGAAATTCCCATTCAGGGGCACCTGGGTGGCTCAGTCAGTTAAGTGTCTGCCTTCGGCTCAGGTCATGTTCCCAGGGTCCTGGGATCGAGTCCCGCATTGGGCTCCTTGCTCGGCAATGAGTCTGTTTCTCCCTCTCCCTCTGCCCCTCCGCCTGCTCGCTTTCTCTCTCTCTCTCTCTTAAATAAATAAATAAAAATTTTTTTTTTAAAAAGTTCCCATTCGGCATCACAGCAAGAATTAAGGATAAGAGAATATTCAAAGAGTGGGCTTGGCAACATTAGAGTTCTAAGCAATTTGACCGTTCACAGTGGAACCCCTTAATTTTGCAGTATAAAAGCAACAAGGTCCCCACCTCAGTCCTAAAAGGGGATAACAAATAATTAAGCTGAGTATCGGGGTCCCAGCCCAGGTGTGGGTGTGACTCAGGGTTCTAATCCCTGTTGGACAGGTCAGCCGAAGAACCCCGATCTGCTGCCTGGTGCCCACAGGGAGAGCAGAAGAACGCTCAGATTCAGAACATACACAGGCTGACCCTGGCATGTTTGGGCCACAGTCCCAAATGCCTTCAGGGGCATTCGACTACATGCCTCTCCCAGTGGAGTGCAAATGTAAAAATAAAACAAAAGCAAACAGTGTTGGCTAAATAAAGCTTATGCAGACCCAGTTCTGGCTGCAGTCCTGGACCTTGCTGGGTGGCCATCCCTGATGTCCATGTGGGAGGGGACTGTGGCTGTTCATGGCTTCTCCACTCTGGTCATAGGAGGACTAGGGGCTCCAACAGGGGGACTGAGAAAGGTAAGGCCAGTGGAGGGAAATTTTCATCCAAAACAAGGCTGGCCACATTCAATGTTCTTGTTTCATGACTTTAAACTTCTTTTTTAAAGAAACGAAGATAACATTGTGTGTCAACTACGCTTCAATAATACATTTTTTAAAATCTGTCTTTTGGGGTGCCTGGGTGGCTCAGTTGTTAAGTGTCTGCCTTCAGCTCAGGTCGTGATCCCAGGGGTCCTGGGATCGAGCCCCGCGTTGGGCTCCCTGCTCAGCGGGGAGCCTGCTTCTCCCTCTCCCACTCTCTGTGCTTGTGTTCCTTCTCTCCCTTTGTCTCTCTCTGTCAAATAAATAAATAAAATCTTAAAAAAAAAATAAAACCTGTCTTTTATATGATAAAGTTCATGACTGCTGTGTATTCACACTTAGAAAGGCATGCTTTCGAATGACAACTGTTTTCCTTACAGGGAGAAGCTCTGTGGGTGAGCGGAGAACTCTGTCCCAATCTAGAAGGCTTTCTGAAAGAGCCCTCTCCTTGGAGGAAAATGGGGTCGGATCCAACTACAAGACCACCACCATGACTGTTAACAGCTTTTTCAAGCAGGTATCTCTTCCCATTCCAGTGTGTCTGAATTTCTTCCCTGAGTGGCATGGGTGTTGGAGCCCAAAGGGGAAGTACATGTCATGATTAAGGGAGCAAGTTAGTTAACCTCATCAATCCTCAATGTCATTATCTGCAAAACAGGAATGACGGTGCTTGCTTCATGGGGCAGTTGGGAGTGTTAGATGGCCTGAGGTGTGTAAAGCTCTTCTCACAGTCCCTGGGATATAGCAAGGGCTAAATGAGTGTTGGCTCATTTCATTGACAGAAGGATTTGTTCCCACTAATGCAAACTCTTCTCTTTGAACGATCATGGTCAGTTCATTTATTGGGCTATTAAAACCATCTGGCTGAAACATCCCTTTCCCCGTGGTCTTGGGGTTTCCCAGCCCAGCTGTTGTCCTTCTCACCCCTGTTCCATCTGTAGGCTTGCCACGTTTCTGCCATATTTACTTGCTCATAGAAGGTGACCATTGCAGATCGTTCTCTTTATTAGTTCAATAGACATCGAGGTTATTTAAAAATCAGAGAACTTCTCAGAGTAATCAACTTCACAGAGACAGAAAGTAGACTGACAGGTACCAGAGGCTGGAGGAAGATGGGAATGGGGAGTTGTTGTTTAAGGAGTTTCAGTTTCAGAAGATGAAAGAGTTCCGGAGATGGGTTGCACAACACTGTGAATGGGCTTAATCCTAATAACTGTACACTCAAAAATGGTTACGATGGTGCTGTTCATATCATGTATATTTTGCTACAAACAAACTAATTTGATATGACTTGGTTTGACTCTGCTTTGGAAGATTTTCCATAGCTCAAGCAGTCTTCATGAAGCATTTCAGGGGTATCTTAATGATCCCAAATGCGAAAGGGATGCTGGGAGTGGGAGGTGTGACATGCCACATAAGAGAAGTAGCATGGGACTAAAGAGTTTCTATTTGGGATATAGCCCTTTCTCTTGTATTACCTTGTTGGGGGGTGGGCAAAGTACTTAAATGACTTTTCTTATCTGTACTTGGGAAATAAGACATACCTACCTCCCTAGCTACCTAGCTACCTAGCTACTTACCTTCCTAACTTCCTGGGCTATTAGATTAGAGCTCTTGCCCTTGAATCCTTGGCAGAGTACCTCTCCCATGTAGGCACCTGGAGAGTATTATTTATGCTTAGTCTTCTGGATCAAGACAAATGTGAAGACAATGAGGATAGGAAAAAGACAGAAAGATGCTGTCTCTTTCTTCAAATCTTTGAAGAAGGAAGTAACGTTATTCGTATTGTTCCAGAGAGTAAAATAAGCATTAGTGGATTTAAGTTACAGGGGGAGAAACTTTTGGCCTAGATTTGCACTGGTCACACAGGCTTCCTTAGAATGTAGTAGAAGGATTGTTGAGAGGCTGGGGGACAGTAAGTTGGGAGTAGTAGAGAAGGAATGTTTTTTTCTTGTAAAAGGCGTCTTTCATTCAGTAATCTGATCTAATTGCAGAGTTATGGTCAGTCTTTTGTTTCTTGTCCCTGCAATGTCCCTAGAAGCAAATTTTAATTGTCTGGCTTAGCCTGTGACAGACCAAATGGACAAATCAACCCACAGAATAGTAGCATTTATCAAGCACTTAGACCCAGAAGCACTCTTCTGAATGCCTTCAGTATTAAGTATACTCGTGTGTTCCTCGAAGTAATCCTTTGAGGTGGGGTCTATTACTATACTGTTTTACCAACAAAGAAACAAGCATAAAGAATGAAAGTCAGGATATAGAAGAACTACATAACATAATTGACAAGGCATATCAAGTTGCTGCACTGAAATCTCTATCCTGAAAAGAATGAGTGCACCTTCTTTTCAACTATCCACGGAGCAGTCTTTTTATTTTATTTTATTTTATTTTATTTTATTTTACTTGCTTTCCTCACAATAAGTGTACTATGTAATCCCCATCAACCATTTCCCCCATCCCCCCACCCACCTCCCCTGGTAGCCATCCATTTGTTCTCTATAGTAAAGAGTCTATTTCTTGGTTTGCCTCTTTTCTTCCCCCTATATTTATTTGTCTTGTTTCTTAAATTCCACATATGAGTGAAATCATAGGGTATTTGTCCTTCTCTGACTGACATATTTTGCTTAGCATGATACTCTCTAGCTCTATCTGTGTCATTGCAAATGGCAAGATTTCGTTCTTTTTTATGGCTGAGTAATATTCTCTTGTATATATTCCATATTCCAATATTCCATTGTATACACACACACACATATATAGAACACATATTCTTTATCCATTCATCTTTTGATAGACACTTGAACTGCTTTGGGTATTACAAATAGTGCTGTTATAAACGTAGGAGTGCATGTAGCCCTTTAAATTACTGTTTTTATATCCTTTGGGTAAATACCCAGTAGTTTGATTACTGGATCATAGGGTAGTTCTATTTTTAACTTTTTTGAGGAAACTCCCTACTGTTTTCCACAGTGGCTGCACCAGTTTGCATTCCTCCCAACAGTGCACGAGGATTCCTTTTTTTCCACATCCTTGTCAACACTTGTTGTTTCTGTGTTTTTGATTTTAGCCATTCTGACCAGTGTGAGGTGATATCTCATTGTGGTTTTGATTTGTATTTCCCTGATGATGAGTGATGTTGAGCATCTTTTCATATGTCCGTTGGCCATCTGGATGTCTTCTTTGGAAAAATGTCTATTCATGTCTTCTGCCCATTTTTTAATTAGACTATTTGTTTTTTGGGTGTTGAGTTTTATAAATTCTTTATGTATTCTGGATACTAACCCTTTATCAGACATGTCATTTGCAAAGATCTCCCATTCAGTATAGATTGTCTTTTAGTTTTGTTGATTGTTTCCCTCACTATGCAGAAGCTTTTCATTTTGATGTAATCCCAATAGTTTGCTTTTGTTTCCCTTGGCTCAGGAGCATATCTAGAAAGATGTTGCTATGGTCTGTGTCAGTGAAATTACTGCCTATGCTTTCTTCAGAGATTTTTATGGTTTCAAGTCTCACATTTAGGTCTTTAATCCATTTTGAGTTTATTTTTGTGGGTGGTGTAAGGAAGTGGTCCAGTTTCATTCTTTTGCATATAGCTGTCCAGTTTTCCCAGCACCTTTGTTGAAGATTTATTGACCATGTAATTGTGGGTTTATTACTGGGTTTTCTATTTCATTGATATATGTGTCTGGGAAGGAATATTTGACAAGAGGTTGAACTAAATTATTTCAGCATTGGCTATAATCCTTATTCCTATGAGAAGCGTGTTAGAATAAAACTTAAGGATCAAAGTCTTCCTGGAAATCATTGGCCCCCACCCCAGGAGCCATGGTGCATCAGCACTAACCGTGACTTCTCTTTTTGTAGGAGGGGGATCGCCTCAGTGATGAAGACTTATTCAAGTTTTTGGCTGACTACAAAAGATCTTCATCCTTACAGAGAAGAGTCAAGTCGATTCCAGGTGTGGATGGCTCATCTTTTCCTCTCTAGTTGTGCCAAAGCCGTTTATGAGTAGACACATTATTTGTCTAATGCTACAGTTTATAAAATAATGTTTGCTAAGTGAAATGTGGGATTTTGCCTCAGGAGGTAAGAGTCTGAATTGGTCTACTTTTTTGAAAACTCTGTTAATATTTCTGTTTCTATTAAAGGAGCATCATGCTTTAGATCTGGCTCCTCAGATAATCAGATAATTATTTGAACAGAGCAGCCTCTTTCATCAAATAAACTATTATATGGAACTTTTAGTATAAAAAGAAAAGTGAAAGTGAGATGCTTTGGTAGAAGATGAGATCATCTTCCTTATTACCAGCTTAAAAGGTCCTGAGGCACTTCTGCAACACCCTGGGGTACCAGGGAACCCAGTTTGAAAACCACCAAGTTACTAAACTATGTGCTATTATGGTGTGGTATTTTTGGAAGGAAGTTTAAAGATCCATTTTTATTCATTGTACGATTCCTTGCTCTTTGATTTCTAGAAACTAAATCTCAAAAGATATCAAAACATGATTTTTTTCCAACTAGAGGAAACTAGCTAGGAATTCCAAAAATCTTGCACTCCCACAACTCATCCTTTCTTTCATAAAAGAAATATGGTACAACAGTCTTTCTTGATTCCCATGTCACATGACAGCATCTTTACTGAAATAGTCCTGTTTTCCCTCTTTAGGCTTGCTGAGAATAGAAATTTCTCTAGCTCCAGAGATCATCAGTTGCTCTCTGACTCCGGAAATGCTGCCAGTGAAACCTTTTCCTGAAAACCGGACACGTCCACACAAAGAGATTTTGGAATTTCCAGTCCGGGAAGTCTATGTCCCTCATACTGTGTATAGGTAAGAAACTAAGGCTCGTGGGAAACCATGGAACCCACATTTAGAGTTTTGTTTGGAGAATGCTCTCATTACCCTTCAATGATCTTACTTCCTAAGTTTTGGGGAAAATGAAATACGATGTCTACATAACTATAGAAAATTGCTAGATCAATTTCTGAAAATGGTTTATCTAATTTTATTTAACCAGAATGTGTTACTTGAGTCATAGTTGGAATTTGGGATTGGATTGGACATATTCCTTCCAGAAATGAAATAATCTTCCTAGTCATAAGCTTGGTTTTCCTATGTGTAGAAGGATGTATTAGGGAAAGCGCAACGTGACCAAAAATGTTCTCGTTGTCTAAAAGAAAGATTTTTAGCTCAAGACCAGCTCTGTCCAATAACATTTATAGCAATGGTAGAAATCTTCATTATGTATGTTTCCCGATACAATAGCCACTCACCACATGTGGCTGTTTGGCATTTGAATTGTGGCTAGAGTAATGGAGGAATGGAAATTTTGATTTTATTTAACCTTTCTTGATTTTACTTTAAATTCAAGTAGCTACAAGTGGCTGGTGGCTACCATATTGGGCAGTGTGGAGCTGGACAGCAAAGGCCTAAGAGGTTAGGCTGCCTGGGTTTCTTGGAGGCCCTTCGCGGGGAGCTGGGAGGGAGCTGGTCCACATGTATCTGCCAAAGGCATTGCCTTATATTTTTTAGTTTTGATTTTGAGGAGATTTTTTATTTTCATTTATTTTTTAAAAGATTTTATTTATTTATTTATTTGAGAGAGCACGAGCAGGGTAGAGGGGGGAGAGGGAGAAGCAGACTGCCCGCTGGGCAGGGAGCCCGATGTGGGACTCGATCCTGGGATCCCGAGATCATGAACTGAGCTGAAGACAGATGCTCAACCGACTGAGCCACCCAGGCGCCCCTTGAGAAGATTTTTTAAATTGCAGGAAAAGAATGTTATAACAAGTACCTTTTCTCCACCATCCAGAAATGACGTTTGTTGTTTCTTATATTTTATACACGTACACATGTACATTCTTACTGGTTATATTGAAATCTCCTTTATCCCCCATCTTCAGTCATAGACTTTCACCTGACCTCCCAAACACCACAGTTATTATGAAGTTGGATGTTTCCTTTCTTCTATTTTCTCTGGTTTGAGACACACACACACACATACACACATACGTGAGCCCTGAATGGTCTTATTTTTATATTCATTTAAAATGTACATAAATAGCTTTACACTCTGTTTTACACTACACTTTTCATACAACGGTATAATTTCATACAACGGTATAATCTTTTTTGGTTATTATTGTGGATTCAGGAATTCTCTTATTTCAATGGGTCATGTTCAGTTACAATCATTACCCTGTGTAATTACTCAGATTTTCACAAATTTAACCAAGTCCTTAACAGCTTGTGTTTTGGAAATATTAATATAGGTTCAGATAGCACTTTATCATTCTTTTTAACTGCTATATAGTATTCCTTTGTGTGAAGACACCATATTTTATTTATCCATTTCTTATTTTTCTATTGATAGACATTTATCAACGTGCCTAAAAGTGACATTGCTGGGTCACCAGGGATACGCATTTTCAGTTTTATTCATACTGCCCCTTTTTTCCAAAACTGTACCTGCTTGCAATCCTTCCAGCAGTGTGAGCTCATTCCCCCACATCCTCACTCACGCTTCCCAATATGATGTGTGTGTTTGTGGAACTGAAACGCAAAGAATGTCAGAACCCACCCAGTGCCCACCCCCACATCTCCAGATGCACAAAATTGAGTCCTGGAGAGGGTAAGAGAGTGGTTTGTTGAGGTCAAAAATTACAGAGAGACATACAAACAAGCATCCACTCAGTTAGAAATGGACCTTTTTCCTTCAGTACTAAAGTCCCTTCCAGTTATTTCTGGAATAACTTTTCTGAAGCAGCTTTTCATTGTCTTTTCTCGTTCCTTAAATACAAACTCAGCCCCAGTCCCTCTCCCTCGATGAATTAAGTATTTCTGGGATAGTGGTTTCAGTTCCCCATTCCCAAGAGGGAGAGGAAGGCATGAAAATGTTTGCTTATGGATGCTGTGTTTGTATCTTTTTAGAAA
The DNA here is from genome assembly GCF_004348235.1 of Phoca vitulina. NCBI lineage: Eukaryota > Metazoa > Chordata > Mammalia > Carnivora > Phocidae > Phoca > Phoca vitulina. The sequence continues at coordinate 8,698,589 of NW_022589740.1, read as the reverse complement.
CCCTATCCTATAATTGGAAAAAGAAATGCTTCTGGCATTGGAATAAACTTGCATCAAATGAATTCTGTAGTTATTCAACTTCTCCTCGGCATTTAATCACCCCGGGGAGGCATTTACAACGCTTTCTACTCCTTGCTGCAAACATTATCCCTTAATTACATCACAGCGGGACTCAATGTATTAGTGCGCCGGATGATTCAGAGAGGTAGGAGTTCTAACGAGGACAAGTCCGAACAGATTCCTCTGAACCTGACTTGGCATCCTGAGAAATGGACCCACAGGTGCACAGTGAATGTTCTTTAGCGCTGTTGTACACTCCAGACACGCCAAGGCCAGCCTACTGGAAACCAGGCCTTTAAGTTTACCTTCAGCGCCTTCTCTTGGCTCCTAGGCCACCATATTTTATAGCTTCAGTAAGCAAGGAGACTTACAGTGAACTTGGCTCAGAACCTCACTGTGGGAAAATGTCAAGGAATTTGGAGAGCTTATTGTCTACCTCTTGTGCTCTTGTTAAATGTTTCATATTTCTGCAGCCGTCCCCACGTGCTTTATCGTGGTTTTGATTAGTTTGGTCTTAAGAGCAACCCAGCCCTGGATGAATCTTCCCCTTTCCCCATACCTCCAGTACCATTTCACAAAACAGAAATGGAAGACTTGGGTCAGATCTGAACCCTGGGTCAGATCGGTGAGCTGACTGTTGGCCTTTGCTGACCTAGTCTGCTCATCTCTGCCCCAATCCACCCCCCTTTTGTGCCTTCTCATCTCCTTATACCTCAAGAAACCGGTAACCTTGTGGCTTTTCCATCCCCTTCCCCTCTGATCAAAGTCTCTTTTCAAGCAGAGGTGTCTAAATCTCCTTACATTGTGGTATCAATAGTGGGTATGCCCTGAAGTCTTCTCTGTCCCACAAGTCTTACCATTTCAGCAGGGGCAGCAGTTCCTTTTTCTTTTAGAAAAGTTTTCCTTTGACTTCGTTGAATTCTGGACACCATGCTAAGGGTTTGGCCTGCAGGTAGCTCTCCCTGTTGACATTGCTATTTCCGTGTCTCTGATCCTGGTCACAGCTGCATCTCTTTAACAAAATCCAGGGAATGAAAATTAAGATTTACAGAGCTGGTAAATTCAGGCATAATTCTTTGTTTTATAGAGGGTCCACCTCCTGAATTTGAAATACGGCTTGACTTAGAGAAATTTGATTTGCCTGGAACTTGTGGGGAGTGCATCTCGTGGGTCAAGCAAGGAATGCCTGCAGTGACAAACCCAGGATTTGAATTTCGAATTTATGTAATTTTCACCCGACCTGCAGAGCTCTCTCGGTGGGGGGAACTTTTACATGGATCCAGTGGCAGATGTTTTCTGGCCTTGAACGTGAATAGTGCCCAGAGTCACACATTACAGGATATTAATATGGGTGAGGCTTCAATTTACCACGGTGTGAGTAGAACTCAGTAGAACTTATTTTTACGTCTCTCACAGAGCCTCAGATAAAATGGGGTTAGGATGGGCTGACATTGACTTCCTGTCCTCAGTGCCCCTCATCCCTCTGACCTCTGTCGGTCACCGCCTTGTGGTGTGTGAATACCGTTCACACTGCCTTCTCTGGGGAGTCCTCCTTGGTGCCTCTGCCTTCCTCGGAGTGCTTTAAGGAATCCTCTAGATCAGCTATGGGAGCCCTGCTGCGGGCTCCAGAAATACCCGTGTGAGCCACCGCGGGGCGGTCCCTTGTAAAACAGACGCACGCTTTGAGGGAAGAGGTGAATTTCTAGAGCAGGATAGTGCTGTTCCCAGGAGTGGCTAGCATCTCCCAAACCAGGGGCTTTGGCCGTCCGCGTGCCCCGTGCAACCTGTGGGGGTAGCGGCGTGGAGTCGGACGAGCGGCCCCCCCCTGACACACGCCCAGCCCAGACCCCTGGCGAAGTCGCAAGCAGGACAGCGATTCTGAAAGCAGAGCAGAACAGCTGGGAAAATGAGGTTGATAAACAGGATTATCCACATCTGACGTTGGCCCCCTTTCTCCACGGCCAGATGAAGAAAACACTAGTTGTGAGCCCAGCAACACGTTTGAGCCCACTCCTGGCTCCTGGCCCAGGGGGCCCAGCAGCTGGTGTTGGGGACACCAGCTGCTGCCTTCCGGTGGGGGCAGGGGTGGGGGGAGGAATAGCAGGGCTGCCGCCAAGGCCCAGCCTGACCTCGTGGGGCACCTGGTCCTGCGGCTGCCACGGGGGTGTGTGCGGAGATCACAGGCGCTGAGCTTGTAATGAGCTTGTTAACCTCCTTGCCGTCCCTTTAGCTGGCGATTATATCAGAGAAAGGCCCATAAAGTGCGTTTTCATCTCTTATCCCAGCCCCCAAAAGGCTCTGAGGCCTTTTTATCCAATTAGCAGGCTTGCTGTGGAGGACCGAGCTTGCTGAGAACAAGTATATCAGTTAGAACATGATTTCTTTGATGGATAATGAGCTGTTTTCAGGCCGCCTCCTATTTAGCAGAACATTCTCAGACCAGCAGTCTGCATTCCCAAAGCTCACCTAGTGCCTGGTTTAACAGGGAGGTGCCTCCCATACCACAGAGGGGAGTGGGCTGTTGAAAACTGTCAGACCTGCAGCCTACACAGGTAAAAAGAATGGCGTAGGATAAATGTGCGAGCTAATCCTGAACGGATGTCTGAAAGTTGAAATTTTGTGAATAGGCTCTATAAGGAAAGGAATGAACCAGAAATAATTCTGGGTGAGGTGGTTAGGGAGGAGCCGGGGCATGCAGAGTAGAAGATGACCTTGAAAGAGATTTCTCTTTGGTCCATGGAAATGGACTCCCATTCTGAGCTCAGCTAGCTGTATGTCCAGACTGGATCTTTTTGGTGCTGTGTGTTGGGGCCAAGGGGTATCTCAGAGGCCACTGTGGAGAATTATATTAAAAAAAAAAGTACAACTGTCCAGCCCCACCTGGAGACCCCCTGGAGAGAGGGCTCTGCAACTCCATCCACCTGACTTGGGAAGCAGTCCCAGCTTCTGCTGGAATAGCAGCTGAGGTGAAATTTGGAAAGACCAAGTGCTGGAGCAGGAAATCGCGCCACATGAGGACAGTGTTGTTGTTGTTGTTGTTGTTTTATAGCACAGTATGCTCAGATACTGTGAGTACTCCAACATGACTGCTAATTAACAATCGGTGCTTTCTGATGTGATTGGCCGGGGTGTAAATCACCATCAAACAATACCTTAAATAGCTATCAAAATAATAATTTTATGTGTTTCTCGAGTTGTTTGAATTTTATTTATCTTGGAACACATAGGCTATTCTGGCAGTTTATCTAAATTATTAAAGTACGAAAATGCAGAGTGAGAATTCTCTCTCCCTCTGCTGACTTCTAGTCATCCAACTTCTTCCTTGGGCACAGCCTTTTAAATATATGTACATATACATCTATTTGATTTTATTCACGTATTTATTCCACAAATATTGAGTGCTTACAGTGTGCCAGGCCCTTTTCTTTTTTTTTTTTTTTAAAGATTTTATTTATTTGACAGAGACAGAGACAGCGAGGGAGGGAACACAAGCAGGGGGAGTGGGAGAGGGAGAAGCAGGCTTCCCGCTGAGCGGGGAGCCCGATGCGGGGCTCGATCCCAGGACCCCGGGATCATGACCTGAGCCGAAGGCAGACGCTTAACCGACTGAGCCACCCAGGCGCCCCAACCAGGCCCTTTTCTAAACACTAGAGAAATACTAGTGAACAAAGTAGATGAAAATCATGTAAATCCCACAGTTCTATTTTTGACCCTTGGAAACAACCATTTTTATCAATGTGTATCCTTCCAGAGGTAGATGATGTCTGTACAAGCCAGGATAGCTCTGGTATTTTTCCTTTCACAATGCAAGTATAGCAAAATCTCCACACTGTTCCGTATCTTGATTTCTCATCGAATACTGGGTTTTGGAGAGGACTTCTGGATGAGTACATAAAATTGCCTCTTTTAGGGCGCCTGGGTGGCTCAGATGGTTAAGCGTCTGCCTTCGGCTCAGGTCATGATCCCGGGGTCCCGGGATCGAGTCCCGCATCGGGCTCCCTGCTAGGCGGGGAGCCTGCTTCTCCCTCTGCCTCTGCCTCTCTCTCTCTCTCTCTCTGACTCTCATGAATAAATAAAAAAAAAAAAAAAAAAAAAAAAAAAAAAAAAAATTGCCTCTTTTACAGCTGCACTGAATCTCATTTAGATGCATCATGATTTACTTAACCCATGATAACAAGCATCCAAGATGTTGCCAATCTTTTGTAACAAATGATGTTACAATGAAAAAAAATCTTATTTTTCACACCTGTGCAAGCATGTTTATTGGCTACATTTCGGCTTTTCACCCTTTAAAGGGATGTTGAAAGAACTCTGCCTTATAAGGCGACCCTAAAACCCAAGTTGTTCGTTTTACTAGCCTTAGAAAGCAGTTGCTTGTGGAAGACAAACCTTATTATAAACAAACGTTTTATTTGGAATGACAGTGCAACACAGGCAAAAGTGAAGTGAATTCCTAGTGCCTGACTTGTCCAGATACTTCAGTCCTCGTACTTGACTTCGCTGTAGCAAGTTGGGCTCAGTAATAAATCCGGAACATCATCCCATTTCCTGATGCCTTACTCCAAAATTCAGTTGTCCTCCTCCTTTTCAGAATTAAAGAGATCAGGAGGGAGCCTGTGATCTAACATGACTTAGCAATTGCAGGCTTTGCCCAGCCAGCCTTCCAGTACAACGTTCAGCCACTTGAGGGCACAATTTGCTCACTTTCTAGGTGCCCACACACCTAGTTATTTTTCTATTACAAAGCAGATGGCGTCGTGATTTATTAAAGGAAAACATACACTTTATTTTTTTGCCCTTGAAGCTCAGGATGGAGAAAAACTGAAAAGTATTCCAGTGTCCCGAGAGATTACTATTGTCTTTTTTTTTTTTTTTTGCAAAGACATGTATTCTAACCTGTCACCTTCTGCCTTCTTTCATTAAGCCATGACCTTAGAAAGCGGACACTTTTCAAAGCTCTGTGTTGTACATCTGAAACTAATGTAACGCAGTGTGGCAACTATACTGAAATTAAAAATTTGTTCAAGGAAGGATGCAAGGCAGTAGTGAAACGTCATGGAGGTTGTATATACGGTAATGTCCCTGATTCCACAAGTCACAGCCCCACATTGATCTCTGTTTTAAGACTCATTCCCTTTGAGTGCACCATGCGTAAGTGTGACTGTCCCCATGAAAGACCCTGCACTGTCCACTGAACGATGGTGTCATTTTTCCCGCGGATCCTTTATCCAGCACTCAGCAGGCAGGTTCCTGCAGCATCCTGTTTGGACATGGGTGGGGAGCATAAGGTTGATGAGGCAGAAGCACCGGGGAAACGGTGATGAAAATAAAGCAGACCTGGGCCTGCGTTTGATTATGACGATGAACAGCCTGCCTGGCTTAAGAGGAACCTCCTAAAATTCAGAAAGCCTTCTTTGATTTTGAGACTTTTGTTTGTCTTTTTAATTATCATTTTAAAATCTGTTCTTTGAAGTGGCTTGTCTTCTGATGAGATATCCTTCGGGGGGAATTCTTCTCTCTTACTTCCCGTGCCGTGCTGGGGGTGGGGGGTGGTGGGGGAACAGCTTCTCTCCTTTTTAGCTTTTTCATGCTCAGATCTGACATTCTCGTGTGCTGTATAGATGATCCAGAGGTGAGCATTCACCCAAACTCTTCTCGTGACATGCTTGGCCACCTTTAAAGCAGAGGTATTTTAACAGCTCTCAGTCATGATGGATGTCCTGTGGTTTCAAGGCCTTGGACCCAGTGCCCTTGACCCTTCTCAGTAGAAGTACAATGCCCCGGGGCCAGATGTTAGAGGCTGCATCAGGGTCTTCCTAGGGGACAAAGTGGGTAAGGGTTGGGGCAGGGCAGGCGGGTCCCGCAGCACAAAGTAAAATAGCCTTTATTATTTTAAATGTTGCTGCATTAAATTCAACTATTTATTGATAGTTAAGTAGTAGGGAAGGATTGAGTTTTACAGGGTAATAAGGTAATTTTTAAAAATGCTCATCAGTCAGATTTTGTGTATCTTTTATAATTAAAAAATGAATTTCATTTATCTGCAAGCCTAAATACCAAAAGGGTTATAAAACTAAAAATGTGCCTATTTCACCTCATTTGTTCTATGTTCTTTGATGACCTTCAAAAGGTAAACTGGGGGTTGGGGGGCTCCTGGTGGCTCAGTCAGTTAAGTGTCTGCCTTCAGTTCAGGTCATTCCCCCAGGGTCCTGGGATCGAGCCCCGCATCGGGCTCTGTGCTCAGTGGAGAGCCTGCTTCTGCCTCTGCCTGTCACTCCCCCTGCCTGTGTGAAATGTGAAACGCTCTATAATGACACATATTAATTGTTGCTATTTGTGTCACGTGTATGCTGTGAATCTCTGACCTGGTCGTAAACTCCTTCAGGGTAGCAGAGACTCATAAGTTTCTCCCTTCACGACCTAAAACTGTTTTGCACATGGTGGAGTGCATCAGTAAATGCTCTTGGTATTGGCATGTTGCAGGGGGGCTGGGGGGGGGGGGGGGGCGGGGGGGATGAGGCAGATTGACTTTTAGCTGATTTGCTGGTGTTTTGCTCCGGCAGGGGTTTGGTGGAACCGGGGTGCGGGCTGCACCCCTTATGTCTCTAGCATCCTGCTGTGCTGATGATCTCCTCTACAAGGCCCTGGTGGAGCCAGGGTGACGGCCCCAGTTTGCCTTGTATGGTCTGTCTCCGACCGAGAGTAAACTCTAAGCAGGTAGCTGGGGAGGGCACTACCCTCATATGAAGATTTTGATGTGATCTTGTCATCAGGGATTGGACTGGATCTGCAGCAATCAGTCTTTCTGTAGTCTTGTTTCAGAAATGTAGCCCTGGTCTTGTGCAGGTCAGGAGGGCAGATAGTCATAGTCGGTGACCGCCTTCCATATCATCACGGCTGGAAAAGAGGCCCTATTTCTCTCATGCCCCTGTAGGGGGCACCTTTCTCACCAATCATCAAGAATAGAAGATGATTGGGCGCCTGGGTGGCTCAGTTGGTTAAGTGACTGCCTTCGGCTCAGGTCATGATCCTGGAGTCCCAGGATCGAGTCCCGCATCGGGCTCCCTGCTCGGCAGGGAGTCTGCTTCTCCCTCTGACCCTCCCCCCTCTCATGTTCTCTCTATCTCATTCTCTCTCAAATGAATAAATAAAAAATCTTAAAAAAAAAAAAAATAGAAGATGATTGTCTGCAGTTACGTTATTTTTTTAAAAAGATTTTATTTACTTACTTATTTGAGAGAGAGCGCACAAGAGAGCACGAGCAGGGTGAGGGGCAGAGGGAGAGGGAGAAGCAGGCTCCCCACTGAGCAGGGAGCCCGATGAGGGGCTCCATCCCAGGACCCTGAGGTCATGACCTGAGCTGAAGGCAGATGCTTAACAGACTGAGCCACCCAGGCGCTTCTGCAGTTCTTTTAAATGCCATGAAGCTGTCATCGAAACTGCACATTGGTACATCATGTAAATTTTTGATAGTCACATTATTTTCTTCACTGTTTCCTTTCCCTCGTCCTAGAATTCAGGCCAGGCTCCGTTTGATGAGTTAGATTCTGTGCGGATGAAGAAGACCCTGTTAGTTTATAGGCAGAGCCACATTCCCTGAATTGGTATGGACAAAGTAGAATAGGTAGGGAGCCTGTGAAGGGTAGAAAGTTCTCCTCGTTACGTCCAGGGTCTGTTTACTCACGGGGACAGGATGGTGGCAATGATTTCCGGTAGAGCTATTCTGACCGCCGTTTCTGGCCAGCTCTCTAGCGAGAGCCAGTGTCCAGTAAACCATGCATTTTTTGCACTGTACCCATGTAGAACTTTCCCTCTGAGGCTCAGGATTTGTCCAGAAATTTAGCATGTGCTTAATACCTGATTCGATATGCATGTCTGCGCCTCCCAGCAGCTCCGGTGCTTGTTTGGTGAATACTGGGTGTGTGATCGTTTGCACGAGGACACGGAGGAAGACACCTGCGGTGGGAGTGGTGCTTGATGTTACTAAATGTGAACCCCAATGCGGGCCCCGACCAGAGGCTGCTGGGTGACTCCAGACACATAGCTCTGAAGGTGCCACCTCCCGAGTTGCTGAGACCCTGGGCAATAGGCCCGAGAGCCTAAGTGCTCCCCCGAGGTAGCTGATGTTTCCAGGAACTGTGGGACGTGATGTGAGCCCAGAATCGCTGTATTGTTGAGCAAGACCCCATCACGACAGCCTTACTGGGAGCAGGACACAAGAGCTGCTTCCTTCAACGGGTCTCTAATGTCCTCTCCCAGAGTCGCTTTGAAACTCACCCGAACCCTGGCATAAAAATCCAGCCAACAACCTGCCAACTCCGTGTGTCTCTAGGGCAAGAAGAAGCAGAGCCCATGACAATGACTGTGACTCAGCCCTCCGAAGGGTCTGGGGATGAGCACAGCCTCCATGGATGTGTCATACTGGTGTGAGCTTGGGGAGTGAGAACTGGTCCCTGTCTTCCCTCCTCACCCTCTGTCATGGAACACCATACCTGTCCTTTGAAAGCCTTGCACACCTAGCAGTACTTGTCCCCTTTGAATAATGTTGATGCATTCACCTATCCAGTAGTTGCTGGCCTCTACTGCATGCCATGGCATTGAAAGAGACCAGGAGTGACTCATCTCTTTGGAGGCACAGCTCAGTCTCTTAAGAGACACCAGAACCACCTACAAGTGTGCCAATCTGCTGAAAGACGTGCATGAAGTTCTGTCCTACAGCCCCCTTGAGATCTTTGCAAGTTCTCCTGCCTCCAAAACCCAGAGAAGCCTTCTCTCCCCAAGTCCCCAGAGCAGGCAGATGTTTATAGAGGGAGGTGGGGGCATCTGGACAATTTATGTCTTAGTAGACTTGCTGTTTCTCCCAATTCCAATACTTTTTCCCCAACCCAAACCAAGGCATCTGACAATATTAAAACCGTCAGGAATGATGCAGCATTCTAATGAATAGTATTGACTTATTCATTGGCTGGTTTTTTTTTTTTTTTTGAATGGGTGGGGGACAAATACAGTTTCTGCCCCAAAGGAAAAAAAGAGTCAGTTTCAGCAACAGCGGAGATTGGAAATTTTCTGGTATGTGTATGTGTTTTTGTCACCTGGCAGATTTGTTTTAGGAAACTATTTGCAAAGCCTGGAAAAAATGTGCTCCCTCTGTTCCTTAAAAGGGCGAACAGGTTGGTTCATGTTCGTCATCCATGTGATAATTCTGTCTGGTGGTCTTTTAAAAAATGCAGCCCGGTCCCGATTTGGCATCTAGACAGTGTCTTTAAACTTGAATTTTAAGTCTTTTACAAAGCCAAATATTACTAAAATGTTTGTTCTGTTTTTACTTGGGGGAAGCTAGTCTTAAAATTTTGCTCGTTTAGGAGAGAAGGAAAGATGTTTGTGGCTGGTACTTCTTAGCATTCTTCTTACCTTTTATCTGACCTGTCACAGCCTCTGAAGAGACATTAATTAATTCAGTTAATGGAATCAGAGCTAGAACCAAAGAAAAATTACTTATTACTTATGTTTTTAGTAATTCTCAAGTTTTTAAGCTTAGTTAGAGATTGGATTGATGCCAAAGAGGCTCTTTTGATACTAAGAACTTTATCGTATAGGTTGTCATTATATTATACTCCTTAGGCCAGGAGAATAACTCTGAGATCCAGTTAAGAGGCAGAAATTTTACCAGGTAAAGCATTTCCTAAAGGAATCACATGTTTAAATATCAGCGAATACCCGACCTATGCTTTTTAAAAACATAGACACCTGTGTTAGTTATCTGTTGCTATATAATGAAAACTTTACAGCATAAAACAACAAACAGTTGTTATCTCCCGGTCTCTGTAGTTTATCCAGGTGTGGTTTAGCTGGCTGCCACTGACTCAGGGCTCTCAAAGCCACAGTTAAATGGCAGCCACAGCTGTGATCACCGCAAGGGTCAACTAGGGGAGGGGTCACTTCCAAGCTCACTCACGTGGCTGTTGACAGGATTCAGTTCCCCTTGGATTATAAGGGCTTTCGTTTGTCCTTAGCTGTTGGCAAGAGCCCTCCGTAAATTTATTTAAATCTTTTTATTGTTATGTTAGTCAACATACATTACATCGTTAGTTTTTGATGTAGTGTTCCACGATTCATTGTTTGCGTATAACACCCAGTGCTCCATGCAGAACGTGCCCTCCTTAATACCCATCACCGGGCTAACACATCCCCCCACCCCCTCCCCTCTAGAACCCTCAGTTTGTTTTTCAGAGTCCATCGTCTCTCATGGTTCATCTCCCCCTCCGATTTCCCCCCCTTCATTTTTCCCTTCCTGCTATCTTTTTTTTTTTAACATATAATGTATTATTTGTTTCAGAGGTACAGATCTGTGATTCAACAGTCTTACTCAATTCACAGCGCTCACCATAGCACATACCCTCCCCAATGTCTATCACCCAGCCACCCCATCCCTCCCACCCCCCACCACTCCAGCAACCCTTAGTTTGTTTCCTGAGATTAAGAATTCCTCATACCAGTGAGGTCATATGATACATGTCTTTCTCTGATTGACTTATTTTGCTCAGCATAATACCCTCCAGTTCTATCCACGTCCTTGCAAATGGCAAGATTTCATTCCTTTTGATGGCTGCATAATATTCCATTGTATATATATACCACATCTTTTTTTTTTTAAGTAATCTCTAATATACCACATCTTCTTTATCCATTCATCTGTCGATGGACATCTTGAAGAGCCCTCGGTAAGTTTTTGCTGTATTTGTCTGTCCATGGGGTAGCTCCCAACATGGCAACTGGCTCCTTCAGAATAAGCAAGAGGGTGTGTGTGTAAGCAAGATAGAAGCCAGAGTCTCTATGTAAACCTTCAGAGTGACATCCTGTCACTTCTGCTGTATTCTGTTGGTTAGAAACAAGTCACTGGTTCCAGCCCACATGCCAGGGGGGGATTTCACAGAGCAAGAATACCAAGAGGCAGGGTTACTGGGAGCCATGTTGAAAGCTGCTACCACAGTTCTAACCAAACTACAAAAGTTGGGGTGGAAGATGTAGCTGAGAAGGGTGAGTTTTGCAGGATGTCTGAAATGTATACTGCTAAACTGGTCTGTTCCAATCCTGCCCATGTAGATAAAATGTATTCTTATTAAATGTTTTCTAGTCACCATGAAAGAAAGAAAGAAGGAAAGAGAAAGAAGAAAGAAACCAACCAGTGACAATAGGGTTCTAATACACCAACTGGGAGCTTGATCTATTCAACAAATTTCTGAGCCCTCCCTATATGAGAGTCACAAAGACCATCCAAACAACAGACCTTAAAACCACACCATAGGTTCCATGGGGGTAGCTGGGAGTTAGAAGAGATGTGGTTAGCCAGTGAATGTTTTGACTATTTTGTCAGTGTCAAGTTTAAGAAAGTTTTAGGGAAAAAATTGTGGAATAAAAAAATTTGGATTTGAGACCTTCCCACCTTTCCATGTTTTCTCACTCTCCTTGATGTGCTAAGTATCCAGATCTTCCCCAGAGCAGTGCCTCATGATTAATAATTACCCCATCTTCCTGTCTGTCTCCTTTCTCCACTCACACTGACAGTCCAAATCCAACCTCTTTGTAAGGAGGAAAGAAACCAAGAAAACTAATTCACACTAAGGTGGGAGTGGATGATATTTAAACCTCTTAATACTTGAAATCTGCTAAGTGGTGTTTCAAAAAAATATTTGGTAACATGGATATCTTAATTGGTAAAATTTCAATGAGCTCAACAAAGTATGGTCTAAAAAAAAAGTTGCAAGCAAGGTGGGAGAGAGATTTACTCTTTTCCTAAAGCAGTCCATTTTCCTCAGCAGGTCTCAGATGCTTATGTATTTGTGATTCTTCTCAATGGGAATCTGATCCAGATAAGATAAGACTTAAGATTATAAACATCCCAGCTTTCCCTTTGGGTCTTGTGCTGTTGAAAACTAGTAGACTTTTCTTAAACAGGTAAGCGGGTTTTAAGGAGAGCTCACATTGGGGCACCTGGGTGGCTCCAGTGAGTTAAGTGGCTGCCTTTGGCTCATTCAGGTCATGATCCAGGAGTCCCACATCGGCTCCCTGCTCAGTGCTCCTTTCTCAAATAAATAAATAAGTAAATAAATAAATAATCTTTTTAAAGAAAGGAGAGCTCACGTGCATTGATGTGTTTCTAAAAGGTGGTATTATCTTTGCCCCAACTTGAAGTCCTGCTTTATTTAACAGGAGTGCTGGTTTTCCAGACTCTCACTTAAGACGAACTTTTCTCTCTCATAAAAAGAAGGGATAGGATTGATGTAATAGAAAAGGTGCAGTGTAAGAGCTGTGAGTATTTTGTTCATGTTCAAAGACAGTGTTCTATGTAAAGACACTGTATGTGGTGTTCACACTGTCATTCATCAGTTGAGAAAGCAAGGACATCCAACTCGCCCCACCCCCAATCATTAAAAGTGGTATAATAAGAGTTATGAGAGTTTACTGTTGTTTTGCTTTTTCTCTCTCTCTTATTTGATTTCTGGTTTTGAGTGCATTTTTTTTTAGACCTAACAGGACTGTAGAGAGAGACTATTGGGTCATTTATTGCAGTTTCTAAACAATTTGGTAACATTTTGTCTCTGCTTCTTAACTGCATTTGCTGTTTGTGGGGGTGGCGGGGAGAGGTCCCCAAAGTTCAGAGTACAGTAGCAGCATTTATCCAAAACATTGCAGCCTGCCAGCAGAGCACAGAGGTTACGGAGGGGCCAACTGCTGCTTGTGATAGCATCCGCAGGCCTCCTTCTAATCTTGTGCTTTTTCCCAGGGCGGACAGCCTCGGGGGGGCGCGCTCTGCCTGGTGCCCTGGGACAGTCACAGTCCTTTCCTCTTGCTCTGATTTCTGAAGCTGGAATGTGCTCTTCACCCTACACGTGAGGGTTTCTCCTTCCACTGTTCACGGATTCCTTTGTGAATTTGTGCTTTGATCTAACCGAAGTATTAGAAACGGGAACAACCACAAATAATGGCATGAGACCCATAGAATGACAAGACGGGACATGGAAAATGCCTTATTTATATGCATTTGTTTATAAATCTCATTCTACAAATTATCTGAGGCAGCTTATGGAGACTGTATAACAAGTATAAAATTTCTGGGTGAGAGGAGATAAGGGGAGGGAAGTCAGTCTGAATCTGGGTAAGGTTAATAATAGAAAATATCTTAATGTCCTTGACAGTTCTTTAAAAAGTTAGCTGCACGTGTGACCTTGAGCTTCCTAGCGCCAAGCAAAAAAAAAAAAAAAAAAAAAGGAAGAAAGAAAGAAAAAAGAAACACAGTGAACTCTAGGATTCATATGCCTGCCAAATTAAAAACAGACCAGTTCTCATGGATCAGTGCTGCTCAAACTTGAATGTGCATTTGAATCACTTGGGGTTGTTAAAATGCAGGTTCTGATTCCGCAGGTCTGTGATTCATCCTAAGTGGCTCCCGGGTGGTGCTGAAGCTGACCCTGCTCCTCCCCAGACATTCTTTAAGTTGCAAAGCCTTAGCTCCCTCATAAGCATGTCTTTACAAAGCATGCTCCCACTTAAAATATTAGGTTTGCAGGTTTCCTGGGTAATTCTAGAATATATCAAATATTGAGCTCTAAGTTTTCTAACTTCAATTTGCTCTTGATGTATTTAAAATGTCAAACCCTCTGTCTAATACTGAGGGACAGTCTCATCTTTGAAGTTAACTATGTTATTTCAAACCTCTTAAAAAAGTTATACTGGGGCACCTGGGTGGTTCAGTTGGTTAAGCGGCTGCCTTTGGCTCAAGTCATGATCCCAGAGTCCTGGGATCGAGTCCCGTGTTGGGCTCCCTGCTCAGCGGGGAGCCTGCTTCTCCTTCTGCCCCTTACCCAGCTTGTGCTCTCTCTCTCAAATAAATAAAATTAAAAAAAAAAAAAAAAGCACCGTACAATTTGGGCGAACATCCTTTTGCCCTTGTAAGTAATATAATAAAAGATCACATTATAATAAAGTTCTGGAGAGTCTGTGGACCAAAGAGACAGTTGTTATTAGAATTAGCAATGGTTATGTCCCCTGGGTCTAATATCGGGGCACCTGGATCTGAATTCCACTGTGCCATTTGCTAGCTGTGTTACCTTGTGCAAGTTATGCATTTTCTTTGTGCCTCTGTTTTATCATCTGCCAAGTGAAGCTAATCATAGTACCCGTCATAGGTGGCTAGAAGAGTGCCTGCACACAGTAAGAATTCAATAATGTTCGCCATTTTTAAAAAAGATTTATTTATTTTAAAGACAGAGAGAGAGAGCATGGGGGAGAGGGGCAGAGGGAGAGGGAGAGAAAATCCCAAGCAGATTCCCCGCTGAGCACAGAGCCCAACGCAGGGCTCAATCCCACGATCCTGAGATCATGACCTGAGCAGAAATCAAGATTCAGAGGCTCAATCAACGGAGCCACCCAGGAGGCCCAATAATGTTAGCTATTTTTATTATTACATTTAAAATATATTTTCTTGGCACTGAAATGTGAATGATAATTAAAACCACCTCCTCAGCGGCTCATCTTGCATAAGTAACTTTAAAAGAATGTATCTAGATTTGCAGTTTTCTTTGGAATGCCTGAGTAAAAGACACAGACAACTTTAGATCACTGGTATTAACAGGCTTTTGAATTTTGTTCTGTTTGAATCAAAGTCAGTTGCTAACAAAGTACTAAAAGCTGTTAGAGCCCCCAACCTCTTCCCATAGTTTTCGAATGAGGGCATCTCATTCACGCACATGGTTTTGCAGCATTTCAGCACTTCAGCACACAGTTCATCAATTCTCTGGCTCTGTCTTTGCAGAAAGGGCTAGAAAGGAAGAGTTTATTTAAACACAAGAAAAGGAAAAGAAACACTTTTGAAATTACCAAAATAGGTTGAGCGTGTTTAGAAAAGTGGAGAGCTTTTTATACAGAAAGCTGTTTCAGTATGTTGTATCAGGAGAGCTAGGTACTAATTTACTAGCCCATCTACTTCAGTTCAGTGTTAAACCAACACTTGTGTCTCAAGCTTTAGGAACATTAATAAAATAGCAAAACTCCTCCTAGCCCATATCCATAGCCAAGATCCTTTTAAGGTCTCCCTAAACCTGAAGCACCTGACCACATGTCATTTAAAACATACTGAGATGCACCTGCTTCCCCATTTGCTACGTATACTTTATGTATAATTATATATAACAGTCTGCAAAGTGGGGGAAAATTTTTTTCACCTATAGGTTAAAGTCAGTAGAGTTGCCATTGACGAATTGACAGTGTCCTATGTGGTAAGCATTTAATTTAAAATCACAGGGTTAGGACACCTGGGTGGCTCAGTCGGTTAAGCAGCTGCCTTCGGCCTGGGTCATGATCCCAGGGTCCTGGGATCGAGTCCCACATCGGGCTTCTTGCTCAGCAGGGAGCCTGCCTCTCTCGCTCTCCCTCTGCTTGTGCTCTCTCTGTCAAATAAATAAAATCTTAAAAAAAAAAAAAAAGACTTAAAAAAAAATAAAATAAAATAAAATCACAGGGCGCCTGGCTGGCTCAGTCAGAAGAGCATGTGACTCTTGATCTCAGGGTCCTGAGTGGACCTACACCTTGGGTGTAGAGATTACTTAAATAAACTTAAAAAAAAAATAAAATCATTAATGGTGATATTGAAGTTTTATTTTCATATTTTGGAGCTAATAATGTTGGAGTCCTCAGACATTTTTGTGACATCCTAAGATGTTCCTAGATCTGAGGCTCTGTGCCTGTCATCCTGAGGGCAAAGTGGCCCTGCCCACAAGCCAGCCCCAGGTCTTGGCGGGAAATCCTGATCCCTGCACACGTGGAAGGAAATGGGTGCCTGCAGGAACTGGAAGAGCGTTCCCTCATCAAGGGCATTTGGTCATTAGCTGAGAGGCTGGGGGGAAAGGTGTCCCAGAGAGAGACACAGAGAAAGGAAGAAAGTGAGGGGGAGCTTAAAAAAAAAAAGGCAGACACACAGATTGAAGACAGAGACAAACATTGAAAGACGGACTTGATGATATGGGGAAATAAAATGGGGATATATATATATATATGGACCAGCTCCTTGGGGAGCGTGGACTCGGGGACTGAGGCCTCCCAGCCCCGCCCCCTGTTGGCGCCTGCGCGCTGAAGCCTCTCCGCGGTCTGGCGCCCGCCTGATGGGACGCTCATCCTCGGTGACGTCAGCCTTGGCAGCTGACGAGGCGCTTCTCGGGGATCACTGCGTGGGAGACGGCCTCCAACCTTTTTCTTACAGGTGACGTCCACCTTACCCTGGCAGAGCATTTTGTAGTTTTATAAAGGACGTTTCTACCCCTTGTCTCATTTGGTAGGGACCGCAGGTTGCGGGTCTCCATGCAAGCCCATCTTCCTGGCAGAAAAGCAGCTTCAGTTTCGGGCGTTATTGATCTTCAAGAGACGGTGGAGACAGCTCCAATCACAAAATCAGCAATTAAAATTTTTTTCTTTTTACAAATTTTTTAAAGATTTTATTTATTTATTAGAGAGCGCACGAGCAGGGGGGAGGGGCAGAGGGAGAGAGAGAAGCAGACTCCCCCGTTGAGCAGGGAGCCCGATGCAGGGATCGATCCCCGGACCCCAGGATCACAACCGAGCAGAAAGCAGACGCTTAACCGACTGAGCCACTCCGGTGCCGCTCCCCTTTTTCAAGTATGTGCTATTTTGTTACAGGTTCTGTACCGAAATAACAGAAAGCCAAAAGTGACACCAGTTCCATTTCTAAATCAATTTTTTTTATTTCCCCATATCATCTGTTAGACTGTACCTTTGTGCATATTCAGTGTTTGAATATTTGCAGCCCTGTCGTAGATAAAATTTTATATTCTGAATTCTCAGCATTATGCAAGGAGGATAAGCCCTTTAACGGACTTCAGGCTCACTTTCAAGGAGATACCAAGGATTGTTTGATCTGAAACAACTGTAGTTAATCCTTTGGTGGTCTTTAGCATTTCTGAGACCCTGTAAATAGAATATTCTCAGAGTATAGAAGGCTAGGTTTCTAGCTTCATGACATGACTGAGTGGTCCTCCATCCTTTACTTTGGGAACAAGGGACACAAATGTTTTTTTTTTTTTTAATTCCAAACATAGTTTAGGTTGCCATTGCCAGCAAAGGAAGACACAGAAACATTGGTATCACAAAGGGTTAATCTGCATTGCCACTCTTCTTAACCGGGTTTTTTCACAGGAGAAATAACTCCAACTTGATGATTCTTACCATTGTGGCTTATTTTCCAATCTGTCAAAATCACAGTGAACTGAGGTTCTCAATAATGATGCACTCACCATGATGACATCCACCCCCTTCGTCAGAGAAAGCCCACCTGCCTTGAAGAGAGTAGTATCCCCCAGCTCCAGTAACCTGAGCTGTTTGTTAGATTTCTCCCTCTGCTTCACACCAGAAACAGGCTGCTGCTGGATCTCAGCAACCAGCTGATGGAGGCCTTCGTTCCTCTTGCCGAGCACTCCTCTCGAGGCTCTGCTTTCTCTCCCGCCGGCTCACTTGTGTTAGAAGCTCGGCTAGAGAGCAGTTCAGAGTGTCCAGTTGTTTAAACAAGTGTCCAGTGTTCTCTTTGCTGTAGCTCACCTGCTCCTTGAGCTGCACTCCAAGCTGCAGAAACTCCTAGAAGAGAACACAGATGTCATCTTGGGGATAAGTGATAGGGGCAGGTTCTTCTCTTTGTTTTCTCGTTCTCTGTTTTCTCGTACGGGAGAGACACTGGGCTAAACTGAGCAGGAACCAAACTGGTGTTTTTTGCATTATGGCTTTGCAAGATTTCTAGGTCCCCTGTGTCAACCTGTTTTCAGCAGAAGACAGTCCCAAGCGGAGAGTGTGGTCACCAGTTCCATCTAAGAATAACCAGTTTCCACAAGTTAGCTTCTGACTTCCTGGAGCTGCTCACTTAGGGCAGTTCAAAAATCAGTAGAGGGGCTGTTGAGGAATCAATAGAAAAAATTCGAAGTTTCCAAAACAGTTTGTAATCAAGAGAAGCCATCTGAAATGGCTCTGGAAAGAAAGCTGTTAATGAATGCCACATGTTCTGTTAAATGTCATGATGCATAGGACCAAGGAGAGCCATTCTTGTCTGTGTTTGGGGAAAATGAGATTGTACTCAATGCCATGCACATACGCTGGGCCTGCCCTGACTAAAGCAGCTTTCAAAATCACTCGGCCAGAACCAGTGAGTCTCATCTTGCTTATGGGCTACCTTCTCAAAAATCGTTAGATGACATAATTCTTGGGATTTTTCTCTAGGTAACACGAGGCATGTAATTTATCACATATAAAACATATGAGCCCATTGATCAGTGTCTTGATAATCTTACCTGGTTTAGGCTCTCCAAATTACTGAGCATGCAGGTAGATCTTCCCTCCCAAAAGATAACATTCCTATTTTCATATATTCATTTTCTTTCAAAGAGTGCGTATTTAACAAAACACATCACATAGCATTGTTGCAATAAGAAATATAATGATCTTTGGGAGATTCACCTTCCTGAAAAAAAATGTTTAGGTAAAGCCATTTAACCTCCCTGGAGTCAGGTTCTGGGCTTGCAAAAAGGGATGTTGAGCTAAATTCTCTGGAAGTTTCCTTCCAGCTGTGTGTCCTGTAGAACATGCGTTCAGTATGCGGCAGGGCATTGAGTGCCCATGGTGATGATGTTTGAGCACAATGGTTTGCCATTCCTATGGAAGCAGTGTGCAAAATTGTGGACTGGTGTTGGGGGGATGGGTGGGTGAGGTACGCGCTGCCCCTGTATTGGGACATGGGAGAAGAATGTGGGGACAGCTCACCTGCTTATTTGTTGTGATTTACACAGACCCTTTCCTCCAGCTACTTCAAAGCATTTTTACAAACTCTGGTTCATTATTTCTTCAAGCTCAGAATAATGAAAGGTGGATTGGTGTTTTTTTTCAATTAATTCAAAGGTGAAGAAATTGAACTTTACAGAACCTAAAGAGATTTTTCCAAAACTGCACTATATTGCAGAGGGGCAAGATAGATAAAGTGTTCATCACAGCTTAATAACTGAGAAAAAGGAAATAACTCGAATGCTTCCTTTTGGAAACTGGTGTAAATGATGGCATATTCATCACATGGAATTATCATGTAGCCATTAAAATCATGTTCACTGGGAAAACGCTCATAACTGAACAACATTAAATGATACAAAACCAAGATAAAGCTTCGTATATACAGTAGGATAAAACTGTTTAATGTACAGAGGAAATAAAGACAGAAGGAAATAGGCTAATCTGAACAGTGATTTTTCTCAATGTAGTAGGATATTAGGTAGTTGATATTTTATTCTTTATACTTTTCTGTACTTTTCAGCTATTCAAGATTGAAAAATGAATACATATTATTGTCGTAATCATATTTCTTTCATAATCATGGCTATAAAAGAGAGTTTGTGTGTGAGAGAGAGTTTGGAGTGGACCAACCCTAGAGGATGACAGGAAGGATCTCTTCGATGATACAGGACATGTGAGCCGAAACCTAAGAGATGAGAAGGGACCAGTCCTTTAGAGAACTGGGAGAATCTCTTCCAGGCAAGGGGAACAGCAGGTACAAAAGCCCTGTCAGTTTAGAATCAGTTTAGAATGTTCTAGGCCTTGAAAAAAGGCTAGTGAAGGGGCGCCTGGGTGGCTCAGTCGTTTAAGCGTCTGCCTTTGGCTCCGGTCGTGATCCCAGAGTCCTGGGATGGAACCCCGCATCAGGCTCCCTGCTCCGCGGGAAGCCTCCTTCTCCCTCTCCCACTCCCCCTGCTTGTGTTCCCTCTCTCGCTGTGTCTCTTTTTGTCAAATAAATAAAATCTTTTTTTTTTTAAAAAAAAAGGCTAGTGCAGGAAAGTAATGAGCGATGGGGTCCAAGGAATTGCCAGGGGCCAGATCATGTAGGGCTCATAATGAGAAGTTTGGGAAACCCTTGTAGGGGCCTGCCACAATCTGTTTTACAGTTTTGATAAGGTCCTCCTGACTGATATATAAGGAGTAAATTATAAGGGGCAAGTGTAAAAGTCAAGAGGTGAACTGAAGGCATTGCAGTGGTCCAGGTGGGACTGGAGGGTGGTTTGGAGTGGAGTAGGTTGTGGTGTGTATCTGACCCTGCTGTGTGCAGGAAATCATCATCATCGTCACTATCCTTAATGATTAAGGATAGTTACTTATTAATGCACACCACAGCCCTGCGAGGTGGGTGCGACTGTTAGCCTGACTGGGGCTTTGGAAAGGCTAAGTAACTTGCCCACCATCAGCTCTCTGGCTCCAGAGCCAACACCCTTACCCACTCTTGACACAACCACTCAGTAAACATTCACTCTGCAGAGGGGAGAGGTGGCCGCAAAGATAAGCAAGCGTGAGCAGAGAGGGGTCGCTACCCCCAGCCACGTGCCCACACCCAACTTTGGACTGCCTTCTGTCCTCCTTACTACATCCATGTCCATTCCTAACAGCCTCCCAGTTGTGCTCCCTCTGTCTGACAGAGCAAGATCTGGAAGGTGCCCCTGACACAGCCATGGGCTTGGTCACAGCACTGCTCCGTGGCTAACTCCTAGAGGACAACTGTCCCTTTGCCTTCCAGGGCCTCCATTTTCTCATTTGCAAAAACTGGGGCTTGGGGTTGGTGTCTCCCAGCTCTCGCTCCCCAGAGTTCTGTGCTCATCCCTTCACCCTCTCATGGCCTACCATCTCCTCTTTGGAGGAAGCTGTCAACACTTTACTGGCTTTTGAAGCTTGTTGAGTATTATGCATGTTACCTAAATTTAATTAATTTCCTTGTGATGACATTCTTGCCTTGCATTTATGTTCTTTTTTCACTTAAATGTAGGACGCAGTCAATGCAGTTGGCCATTTACGGCCAGTGGTGATCCTGAGATCACAGGAGATCCGTAAGAGGACAGGACGGGAGCTAGAAAGAGTTGGAAATAGAGGCCAGGAGGCAGGGGAAGTGTGTGTACCATGCCAGACCATCTGTGCCCGAGGCAGAGTGGCCTGGAGACGTCACAACATAGAGCAATTCAGATCTGTCCCCAGCACTGTGTCACCCCCATTCTGCCTCCAGCGAGTCACCCAATACAGAGAGTCTGGGGTAAAGTAAGACATAGGAATGCTATTTATTTGCATCCTTGGCCTTCGAACTTGCACAAGCAAAGTAACAGCTGCTGTGTGTTCTTGGTAATTCCAAGTTGCATTTTCTCTCCTTGAATACCTGAGACCCTTCACTCATTATCCTGCAAAACTATTTCAGCAGAGAGTCCGTATGCATTTTTCCTCCCTTGGTGTGGGATGTTCCTCTGTCCCCGGATAAGTTTATTTCAATGTTTTCCCAAGTGATTTCTCAGAACATTACACATGTGAAATATACCATGAAAGAATAGATTAACGAAATGAGTTCTGAGGTCAAAACATTTAGGGAAAGGAGCTGCCTCTTTCCCCCTCGAAGCAATTCAGGACGCACATTAACCTGCATATCTCCGTCTCCCCAGTCTCTCCCTGCAGCATTTGGTCGCCCACCTCCTCTACTTCCCCACATATTTGTTAATGTTTTGCCAAGCGCTGGGGTCTGCAGAATAGCCCAGGCAGCGCTGGTTTGTGCTCGGCTTTCAGTGACCAGCAGGCTAATGGAATGCACCTTGCTTGAAACCTGGCGTAAGACTAAAGGTTGTACGACACTCAGGGAAATAAGTATCTTTGCTTTTAACAATGATAATTTGCATGAACTATATTACAGAACAGAATTTCAAACTCTGAAATTTTATTATGAAAATGGGATTCTGAGCATCAGTACATCCGTTCCTGGTTGTTCAGGAAGCTCTCCCTTGAACGTTAACTCTTGTCACATGGCTCGCTCTTTATTTATATGTCTGGTACCAAATCACTGGGGGCTATCAGCCTGGTCCATCAGGAGTGGGTTCACTCAGCCCATCCACTTGGTCTTGTCTGGGTTATTAGGGTTGTCCTTGCTGATATTGTCATAGGAAGAGCCATGGGGCAAATCTGGATGTTTATGCAGACACAGGTCCAAAATGACCATTTTCACCCACACGTGACAGCAGGATCGAACTGCTTATTACAACAAAGGTGTTAGAGTTGCAAGAACAGAGTCATTGCCAGCTTAGTCCTTCTCTTTTGATTTCCCTATCACAGACCTCATAAATTAAACAGATACAGATTTTTCATCTTCTGCCTTATACTTGAGCATTGACTTCAGCCTTTTCCAGTGGAGCGTACTTTACATCTGAATATGGACCCAATGAACGGTATTGACTGTGTCTATCAAGGGCGGGAAATCGGCCGGGGATCAATGTACGGATCTTTACTGTGTCAATTCCCATGTGTAAATAAGTGGTTCTCAAACGGGGGTGATTTGGGCCCCTCGAGGGACATTTGGCAATTTCTGGAGACATTTTTGATGGTCAGGACTGAGTAGGAGGGCAATACTACTAATGTCTAGTGGGTAGAGGCCAGCAATGGGGCTGAATGTCCTACAATGCACAGAACAGTCCCACAACAAGGAATTGTCAGTCCCAAATGTCACTACCGGTGAGGTTGAGAAACCCTTGTATGGATTAATAGGCAAGTCTTTGTAAACTGTTATGGGAACCCCCATCCACTAAAGGAAAATCTGGTCGCCTGGTCCCTCACAGTCACTCCTCTCCTGGTGTCTAATTCACACAAAGTTCTTTTGTCATCTTGGAAGCCTTTGGAACAAGAATGTATCTGTCCCGGGGTGAACATGCTACCTAGGAGTTAGAATAGTGGACCAAGTGTGAGGAACACAAGACATTTGCCCAAAGAAGGGGACACTTGAATCAGTCCTTGTGTCCTGTTGACACTCATTTGTTAGTAAGACCCAGAAAGTTAGGCAGACTTGTCACTGAGAGATGTCATGAGTCACACAGTATGGCAAGGTCATTCTTGTCATTTCAGTGGGGGTCTGATGAGAGGGAACACAGCTCTAGAGCCAGACATCCTGACTTTAATTCCCGACGGACATTTCCTACCTATGTGATTTGGCGCAAGTTATGTAACCTCTCTGTATCTCACTTTTTTCTTTATTTGCGACATGGCAATGATGCCGTGACAATAGAACCTACTTATAGGATAATTATGAGAATTTAACAGTTTAATAAATAAGTATTGGGGGGGCGCCTGGGTGGCTTAGATGATTAAGGGTCTACTTTCGGCTCAGGTCCTGATCTCAGGGTCCTGGGATCGAGCCCGGTGTCGGGCTCTCTGCTCAGTGGGAATCCTGCTTCTCCCTCTCCCTCTGCCTCTCCTCCCCCCCCCACTCATGCTCTTTCTCTCTCTCTCTAATGAATAAATAAAATCTTTAAGAAAAAAAAGAGAAGTATTTGGAACATTGCCTGGCTCAGGATAAGTGCTCTATGAATGTTAATATCGTTTCTTTGAGTCAGGAATATGATTCATCAAAAAAATACATATTTGTTTTTCTATTCAACAAATATTTAGTTAGCACCTACTATGTCCCAGGCACTATTCCAACTGCTGGTGATTCATCAGTGGATCAAACATCAGATAAAAATCTCTGCCTTCCCAGAGCTTACCTTTTAGTGGAATATACTAGTAAAAATGCAAATAGAAAAAAACATACAAAATTATAGTTAGCCTAGTGCCTGTCCCATAGCTGTCAGATAAATGGGTATATTTTTCATATTGTTGTGTTATTGTCATATAGCTTATTGGGCTGGAGGTTTGAACTGTCGTCTTAGATAGGAAAAGAAAGCTAAGCCTATCCAGAATGCCATGGTAAGAAGAAATTGAAACTGCTTTGTACAGATTAGAAAGGGAAAAAGAGAAAGAAAAGAAACGAAGTTAGGCCTTTGGTCATTGTGTTTAAAATGAGCTGAGGAGTGCCTGGCTGGCTCAGATAGTGGAGCACGACTCTTGAGCTCAGGGTTGTGAGTTCAAGCCCCTCGTTGGGCGTAGAGATTACTTAAAAAGAAAATCTTTCAAATAAATAAATAATAAAAAAAATAAAATGAGCTGAACCTTTTGTTGCTTTATTTGTTTGTTTGTTTTTTAAAGATTTTATTTATTTATTTGACTGATAGAGATACAGTGAGAGAGGGAACAGAAGCAGGGGGAGTGGGAGAAGGAGAAGCAGGCTTCCCGCCAAGCAGGGAGCCCAATGCGGGGCTCGATCCCAGGACCCCGGGATCATGACCTGAGCTGAAGGCAGACGCTCAACGACTAAGCCACCCAGGCGCCCCTTGTTGCTTTCTTTGTATCAGACATACTACCTGTAGGCAGATTTCCATATTCGAAGGCGGCAAGACATTCTCAGCAGTAAGAGACCCCATCTCGCTATGTAGCAAAGCAGAGAACAGTGTCGGTTATTATCAGTTGGCTGCAGCTGAAGAAGAAGAATCCCTAAGACCTCACTCCTCCAAAAATAATTCACTTCTGCAAGGAGAAACTCCTTTGGAATAATTCCTTCATGCGTGCAGGCTTTCGCGTTTAGGGAAGAACTTGGCCACAATAACCTCCAGACTTTATTCACTGGTTCTTTATCTTTTCTTTTCCAGAAATCTTCTCTACGTCTACCCACAGAGGCTGAACTTTGCTAACAAACTGGCATCGGCCCGGAATATTACAATAAAGATTCAGTTTATGTGTGGAGAGGATGCTAGCAACACTATGCCGGTAAAGACAGAGATAAATGTGTGCCTCCCACCAGGGTGGGCTGAACTTCCCTTGTCAGTCCACACAGACAGAATCCAGGGCTCGTCAGCCTACAGAGTCCGTCCAGTCAAGCCCACATATCAGCACCTGCAAAGGCCTTGATGGCTAGTCCGATATTGGTCCCAGTGTGCTGAAGGGGAAACAGGGTCAGTCTAAATTGAAAGTCTCTTCCCTGACTTATTCCGTAGTGATCTGTGAAGTTTGGGGATGCAGAGCATTTTAGAGCACTGAAAGATGTTGTGAAAACTTCCCATACCACTCTAATGGTATAAGAGCTGGAGAGACGGCCCCCGCTGTGTCGGCCATGTTTGCACTCTGCCCAAGCCCAGACAGCATCTGGAGATAAATGCAAAGTATTGCCTAGTAATGATAAACACACACACACCAGGGGCGCCCGCGTGGCTCAGTCGTTAAGCGTCTGCCTTCGGCTCAGGTCATGGTCCCAGGGTCCTGGGATCGAGCCCTGCATTGGGCTCCCCGCTCAGCGGGAAGCCTGCTTCTCCCTCTCCCACTCCCCCTGCTTGTGTTCCCTCTCTCGCTGTGTCTCTTTCTGTCAAATAAGTAAAATCTTAAAAAAAAATTAAAATAAACACACATACACCGTCTCAGCACCCTTCAGGAATGGATCTTCAGCCTGAGGCAAAACATAAATCAAATACTAAATATATAGTACAGCACTCTCTAAGGAACCCAAAAGACCAGAATTTGAATTATTTTACTTATCTGCCACTAAGTGAGATGGGCAGTTAGCTATTACTATTTTCCCTAAGTCCTAGAATTCAGTTCCTATACCTTTCTACTGAAGGAATTTTTTTCCAGTGCTTCTATTCTTCAGATACCATTTTTTTTTTTTTAAACCAACCTTCTGTTGACCCACTCACCTTCCCAAAGCAAGGTATCCTCTTGTGACAGTGATGGGAAAGAAGTCCTCAAGGAGGGCTCCCCTCGTTCTCTCTGCTCTGGCCCCTAGCAAAGCTCCCAGGGCTGCCAGGTAAAGCTGTGCAGAAGCTTCTTGGAGGGGACAGGTGAGGGCCGATCCCAGCCTGTTCTCCACTCCCCAAGCCCTGGGACCTTGTCATGAGTATTGCTGCATTTAGGAGAAGGCAAGTTTTCTTTGCCCGAAGGTGAGTCAAATCCTGTGCCTTCAGGGCTGAGTCAGGCCAGAGGAGGTTTCTTTCTTTCTTTTTTTTTTTTTTTTTTAAGATTTTATTTATTTATTTGACAGAGAGAGAGAGAACACAAGTAGGCAGAGCGGCAGGCAGAGGGAAAGGGAGAAGTAAGCTCCCCGCTGAGCAGGGAGCCCGACGTGGGGCTCCATCCCGGGACCCCAGGGTTGTGACCTGAGCTGAAGGCAGCTGCTTAACCAACTGAGCCATCCAGGCGCCCCTAGTGTCTTTTTCTAAATAGCAGAAACATGTCAACAAGCCAGCGAAGGTCCTGATCACCCAAGTGAACAGGTCCATGTCTTTGGAGGGAAAAGAACCTGGACCAGAGTCACTGAGGGCAAAACTATGTGGCTTTGCCTGGAGTACGGGCCTCTAGACAGTGAGGCAGAGTGGAGAGGGCTTTATTTTTCCAGTCTCACAAACCTGTGGCTCTTGGTCACTAATATAGCTCCTTGGGACCTCAGTTTACCTTTCACAGTTGGTTCTTGTATGCAGTTGGGTCAGTTGTAAACCCAGCACCCTCAATTTATAAAATGTAGCTTTGTGAGACCATAACAGCCATGGGGCTGATGATAGTTGATTTGATACACCCAAATATCACTGCTAATTTGGTCCTTTCTGTATTGGTGCACAGGTCATCTTTGGAAAATCCAGTGGCCCTGAATTTCTGCAGGAAGTGTACACAGCTATTACATACCATAATAAGTAAGTGCATTTCAGAGTTCCAAATATATGCCACGGTTGTGTCATTATCTCCTGGATTTTCTGAATCCCCTTTTGGTGATTCCTCCCAGAAGTTTTTATAGCTCAGAGACTAAAGGACAAAGGAAATATATGTCAGTTCCATGATTCTGTGTTGGAGGTGCGTACTTTTTGCCATTAACGAAGACCGGGAGAAGAACATGTCTTTAAGAACGAATATTGTTTTGACGTTCTGGAGCCTTCTGATGTAGTATGATACAGAGAAGTTTTATGGTATTAAATAAAGAAATAAGTTTCCTAACTTGCCTGGAGATACTGCAGGGAGCCAGAAGCAAAATCCAGCTCTTCTTTCCCTATCTCCTTGTCTCCATCTGCCCTATTATCTACTCTAAGAACATTTAAGTTGTCCAAAAGAGAAATGGAACCCTCATTATTCTGTGGGTAAATTGAGTCACAGAATAATGTCTCAAACCATTATTGACATTTCACAGGTAAGGGAGGGAGGGTCAGATGGACTCAGGTTTCAACCTGGTTTGATAACCTTGATCCATTGAAGTATTTCTCTGAACCCTCTTCCCTGCCTTGAGATGAGGTTGAAATGAGTAATGCACCTGACGCCCTTAGGTCTCTGGGACTTTGTAATTCAGTAAATCAGGTTCCTTTTCTTTCCCACCAGCATTCATTTGCTAATCCAAATTCCTTTGATGAATACCAGCCATGTGCCAGTCCTTGTCTTGGGGGTGGAGATAGAAAAGGAGGTCACAGCAAGACTCGGAGCCTTATGTTCTTTTCAAATTAAGTTGAACTTTTCCATTATTTGTGGAGTTTTTTTGTTGTTGTTGTTGTTTTTCCTGACAAAGCCTTTAGTTTGTGAGCAATCTTATGTAAGCAAAGCATATCTGGTGGTATAAAGGTTGGTCTTAAGGATCTTCAGTGTGGGAGCAGAATGATATAAAATGAAAAGCAAAACACCAAGCAGGCCAATTCTGAGCAGCAAAGGGCCTGTGGCGTTACAAGTGATAGAGAAGTCACTGTTCTTGCTAGAAGTTATTCATGTATAATGTGCTTTTGAAACAGGTCTCCTGACTTCTATGAAGAAGTGAAAATCAAGCTCCCCGCTAAGCTAACAGTAAATCATCACCTCCTGTTCACCTTCTATCATATCAGCTGTCAGCAGAAGCAGGGAGCCTCCGTGGAAAGTCTTCTGGGATATTCGGTGAGTCTTTGCCAACTTGCCTATTCACACTGCGGTGGTTGGACTCCGAGGTCCCTGCAGAGATAAACAACTCGGTTCCATTCACTTGCTTTTTTCCTGTCAGAAGTAGCAAAATGTGCCAGACCAGATTCTAGAAAAAGCAGAAATGACTTGACTTAGCAGATGACAAATTTCTGGAATGGCAAGCTTGTGGGTGATAGATATTGGAAGAATACTCATTTATAAAAAAAGCATTGCAATGTCCATTATTTCCAGATTTCATATATATGCGCCACGTATAAGACCAGCTCTTTTTCCTCCCAGGGGAAGAAAGTTATTTCTTTAAGAAATATAAAAGGTAAAATAAACATTGATGTTGTCCAGACACTCACAAACATTGGCTGTAAAGAAAAATGCTACTGCTTCAGCTCTGAAAACAGTAAATCATTGATATTACTATCTCAGGAGCTCTCAGGGAATTTAAAATGCAAAGAACTTGACAGAAATTACTGCCCAAAAGAGGCCTGGTCAATATCTAATCATCATTTAGTTGCATTTGATTATTGTGAGCTAGATAAATGGCCAGAATTATATGTTGTAATAAATACCGCTTTATTCTTTACATCATCTGTTTCAGTGGCTGCCAATTCTCCTAAATGAACGTCTTCAAACTGGATCCTACTGTCTCCCAGTTGCCTTGGAAAAGCTGCCACCCAATTACTCCATGCATTCCGCAGAGGTAACCAGCAAGTTAGCCGTTGGTGTTTCCTGTCCAGCTTGGTCTCGGACCACCTTCCCAGATCCACTTCTTGTTCCCTTAACCATGACTGAGAATGTGCAGCCTGTTTTGGGGAGCAATCACCTGTCAGCACATTACATCTTCTTTTTGTTTTGTTTTTTTTTAAGGGTTTATTTATTTATTTGAGAGAGAGCGTGTGAGGCAGGGGGAGCAGAGGGAGAGAGAAACTGAAGCAGACTCTGCACTCAGCGCAGAGTCCAACATGGGGCTTGACCTCACGACCCTGAGATCATGACCTGAGCCGAAGCCAAAAGTCCAATGCTCAACCAACTATACCACCCAGGCGCCCCATCACGTTGCATCTTCTAAGAGCACATTGCTCTGATAGGAGGGGAGAAGTCACTGGTCATGAAACCCCATTCATCACCAACTCTGAATGTTTAGTAAATGCAACTCGCACCCAAGGAAGCATTACCTTGCATTATGCACAAGAAAGGGATTCACAGAAGAATACATTGTAAACGGGGAGGCAAACAGAGCCCATTTGTGTTAACAGCTGCTCTCAGCACTGATCCTTTTAAAAGATTCCCACGCTAACTTCCACCAGTTTCTCCTCTGGGTCAGTTGTGGCCCTCTGCACTTGGTTACCTTTATTCCTCTAAAGATGCCAACGTCAGGAGTCTTTCCTTCCCCCCGTTTCCTGCACTGTCTCTTGCGCACCCAAACTCTGCTGCAATCCACCCATTTAAGGGGGCCCTGAGGACTCTCCGCTGCTCACCCCCACAGCACCAGCTCTGCACCAACTCTCATGCTTCTCGCTTGGCTTGCTGCAGGTTTGCATCAATAAGTATGATTTTGAAGCACATCCCAGACATCGTATCATTTCATTTATAACTATTTTTAAATTATCTTAAAAGATAAGGGCTCTTTTTTTAACCATCACGATGCCATTGTCATACCTTAAAAATTAATAACTCCCTTATCTTCAAATATCCATTCAGTGATCAAATTTCCAATTATCTCATCAATGTCATTTTTTTTTTAAAGATTTCATTTATTCATTTGCGAGAGAGAGAAAGCACAAAGGGAGAAGCAGACCCCCGCTGAGCAGGGAGCCTGATGTGGGACTCGATCCCAGGACCATGAGTTCATGACCTGAGCCGAAGGCAGACGCTCAACTGACTGAGCCACTCAGGTGCCCCCAGTGTCATTTTTTTTTTTACAGTTGTTTGTTTGAATCAGGATCCAAATAAGATTCACACATTGCTGTTGGTTGACATGTCTTGTAAGACTCTTTATCGATAGGACTCCCCCTCCCAACTTTATCTCTTGTTTTCCTTGCAATTTTCAAGTTGAAGGATTTCCCAGGAATTTGGAGTTTGTTCCAACTTTTAGAGTCAACTTTCTTCTCCACTCTGACTACCCATCTATCATCCCCAAGCTATTCAGTTATTGTCATATTTGCTTTTTTCCCCTGGAGAGGGAAGCTTCCTTTGCTCTGGGCTACAGGCACATGCCTGGCTTCCCACCAAAACCACTCACCTCAGAACCACCTGAGATCAACCTGAGTATGTTCACAGACGTTCCCTGATGACTCTTTATGATTTGGACATGTGGCCCCTTGCCGAAGCCCCGAAAACCACCTTTTCATCATCAAGCTGCACATTCTGATTTCCTAGAATGCCCAGTTATTTTCTTAATGCTGCAAGACAAACCTGGGTTTTTGGAGACAGACACATCTGGATCCAAAATCCAGATGCTACCGCTCCCTAGCTATGAGAACATGGGGGAGCTGCTTACCCTCTGAGTCTCAGTAATGAACTGAACCCATACCAGCCTGTAAGATTGCTGTGGACACTAAATGAGATAATACATAGCAAGCAACAAACTCAGTGCTTAAAGTAATTTCCTCATACTAGTTCCTTTTTACTTCTTGCCCTATGCCACCTTCACAGACATACCCTTAGCTTCACCCGCACTGTCCACCAGCCACATGTGGTTACTGAAAGTGGCTAGTTCAAACTGATATGTGCTGTAAGTATAAAATAAAACCCTGCTATCAAAGACTTAGTGGGAAAAAATAATGTAAAATATCTCATGTATAGTTTTTTATATTGATTATATATTGTATCGATAATCTTTAGGCTATATTGGGCTAAATGAAACAGTATTAAAAGTATTATTGCATGTTCCTTTTCAATTTTTGAAAAGTGACTACCAGTAGATTTCAAGTGACATATATGGCTCACGTAATATTTGTAGCGGACAGCGCTACTTTAGATTATAGGTGGTAAACTCTGGTGACCCCAGGGGTCAGGGGAGCAACATCATGAGTGCTGAGTCCTGGTGGAATGTGTTCACGCTGGAGATTGTCTGCCTGTCGAGGGTCATATCCCACCACGCTGGGATGCAGGCCCGTGTCTTCGTATCTTCCAGTTCTCAAAGGAAGTTAGAAAAGCAAGCTTTGGGGGCACCTGGGTGGCTCAGTTGGTTGAGTGTCTAACTCTTGATTTCGGCTCAGGTCATGATCTCAGGGTCATGAGATCGAGCCCTACATCAGGCTCCGTGCTCAGTATGGAGTCTGCTTGAGATTCTCTCTCTCCCTCTGCCCCTCTCCCCACTTGCTCGCTCGCTCTCTCCCTCAAATAAGTAAAAAAATCTTAAAACAAAACATAAAGCAAGCTTTCATGTGAAATTTCTTGACTTTCAAATGTTGGCAACTAATTCAAAATGTTTCCAACACTGGGCCACACTGAACTTGTCTGTAGGCTGGATCCAGCTTTGGGGCCCAGTTTGTGACTCTGTCTTGGATAGTTCCAAAAGTCCACACCCCATGCATACATCCTACTCTTGCAAGTACAGCGTGCTTCTTTCCACTAGAATGCAAGAGATGCTCACACTCCCGTGACTGGGTCAGGCTAGGCCATTCTCTCTCAGTGCCGTATGTTGAGGTTTCTAGAGAATGCTGATTCTGGTGGGAATTTAAGGGAAGAAATGGTCCCTAAGGACTGCAGGACTGTCGATATATAAATGGTATAGAAGAGTCATTTTGAGTAATTAATGCAGGAACCTAGTGGGCCTGCTCTTTGGAAACATTTTGTTAAAAGGCAAAGTAACTGTAGGCCCTTGAAAGCATTAAAATTTCATGTCTCATAAGATATTCTACACTTTGTCTTGACATTCCTGATTAACAGGGAAATCACTGCAATATTACTTTATTCCCATCCCTGGAATCCAGGATCATCTATGCTGGATGGGAGCTTAAAATAGATCACTCACTTCAGACCCCTTCTTTTGGGATAAGAAAATGAGAGTTAATTCGACTTGTCGAAATGACAATAACTAGTTTCAGTGAAGAGCTTAACCTGAGTGTGGGACCCCTAACTCCAAGGCTAGTTCTACCAGGCTTCCAGGGAGGGAGATACCTGTGTAACCCTGACATTTACACTCAAGCTGCCTCGCTCTGCTTGTCAGTAACCAGAAAGGGGGATTGAGTTGCTAATCGTTTTTTTTTTTTTTTTTTCTTTAACACAGAAAGTCCCTTTACAGAATCCTCCCATTAAGTGGGCTGAAGGACATAAGGGAGTATTTAATATTGAAGTGCAAGCTGTTTCTTCTGTTCACACCCAGGTAAGGAACATCAGCGTCCTCTTCAAATCAGAGTCAGAGGGCTCCTAAGGAAGAAGGGGGTGCAGCAGAGAAACCTCTGTGGATGGTCCAATAAAAGATCAGTGAGAGTCTTCATGCATGGATAAAACAAAAAATCACCTTTAGTTCTTTTTGGAGGCATACAGATCTGTTCAGGTTTTACTGGTTGTTTAAAGGGAGAGACCTCCGAAAAATGTCGAGCGCCTAGGTGAAGGAACGCAGTGTCTGCACTTTGGGCTGAGAAACCATGTGAGGGGCTCCATGTGCAACCGTTTCCTGCTGGTGTCTCACTTCCCTCTGTCATTCTGCCATTTCTCCAAGCTTCCCCCCCCCCCAATTCTCTGTTCCTTCCTTTTCTTGCCACTGTCCGCACTTTACATCTGCTCAGACCCCTTTTTGGCTGTGTGTTTAACCAGGTGTACTCGCCTCTGCCCACAAACCAGATCAGAGGCCAAATTCTGTTTTCTTCAGTTACTAGTGATCAAGAGATTCTGTTTTGTGCCCACTGCTCTATAGAGGTGTTTATAGCCTTGGTCTGAAACCGCCGGGTCCTAGTCCCCAGACCTGAGGCTCCACCCGTGAAGAGCTGTCTGTGCTCATGCATCCACTGGTGAGCGTGGATGGGGTCAGCCCCAGGAGGCCTGCTGTCTGTCTTCCTAGGACAACCACCTGGAGAAGTTCTTCACCCTCTGCCACTCCCTGGAGAGCCAGGTGACCTTCCCCATCCGCGTGCTGGACCAGAAGATCAGCGAGACCTCATTGGAGCATGAGCTAAAGCTCAGCCTCATCTGCCTGAACTCCTCCCGCTTGGAGCCCCTGGTGCTCTTCCTGCATCTGGTGCTGGACAAGCTCTTCCAGCTGTCCGTGCAGCCCATGGTCATCGCCGGCCAGACAGGTGGGAGGCCCGCAGGGCTGGGGGGGAGGCAGGAGGGGCAGGCAGCGCCTTGTAGGACGCGTGATTTTCCAGAAACCCTGAGAACAGGGACAATGGGATTTTCCTTTCTACTGATGATGTGAGTCCAAGGGAAGCCAAGACCAGTGATAATTTTTTTTTTTTTTTTTAGATTTCCTGGACGTTAAAATAAAAACCATATTAATATAGGATGCTTAAAGTTATAGTTTTTAAAAATAGATGTATTGAATGATTAGAGGTGATCGTTCAAATTCCATTCCTGGTAATTGATGGATTTATTTGACCTCTGAGATATTTTTGTTTTCTTGACCAACAAGGAGATACAATGTTTTAAGGAAGTAAGACAACTCGTATTAAATGGAAGCAAAGGAACTCTCTAAATTGAAATTCAGTGGGATCGCTTTTTTTTTATTGAGACATAATATGCATACCTTAAAATTCTCTAAAGCATACGATTCATTGGCTTTTAGCACATTCACACGGTTGTGCAACTATCCTGGTACCCAATTCCAGAAGATTTTCATTAGCTCAAAATGAAAGCCATGCGCCTTGGCAGCCACTCCCCATTCACCCCTCCCCTCAGCCCCTGGCAGCCCCTCATACAGACTTTCCGTCTGAGAGTATATTTTAAAGGCTTACTTGGAACAAATGAACACCAAATACAATGTGTAAGACTTCTGGAGTGTCCGATTCAGAACAGAAGGGGTTCCTGGGAGTGTCAGAAAAGTGAATCACACAGTGGGGTTGTGGCACATGAGTGAGTGGGTGGGGAGGGAGTGATGAACTCAGAGCCTGGTGCACACTGGGCAGCTTTCAGAGCCAGGGAGGAAGAGGACCTCCGAATCCCCCATTCACGCTGTGTCCTGGGACATATCTCTCGTGGCGCCACAGATAAGGTTATCCTGTGCTGCAGGCCGGCATCTCCTACGTGAAGCCCTTGCCTCTCCAGCTAGATTCCTGCAGAGTGGCAAGCTCCCGCCTCCCACGTTCCTTCCCACGTGCCCACATATGTGCACCCTGCTTTGTATGTTCCAGTGATTGCCCACAGACCTGTGCAGTAGACAAAGTGTTCATTCCTAGGTTTTGAGCTGCTGCTTTGTAGCAAGTTGCCACCTGTCACGGGGAGACAGCAGGCCGAGTAGGTAGAGGCACTTAGCATATAAGCATTTATTCGGAACCTATTTGTCAGGAACTATGGTCGTCACAGGAGGGAGGTAAGAGGGTGGGAGAAACGCGCCTCAGCCCCGAAGGCTGGAAGCCTGCTCAGAGAGACAGAGGTTACCACCGGGAATAGCCAAAGAACTCTGAGTCTTGGCGTCCCTGAAGCCCTGTACCGAGTGCTGTCCGAGGCTTCGTGGAGGAGGCGGGATGGTGCCCAGCGGTGAAGGGTTGATGGGATTTTGCTGGAGGGAGCACAGAGGGCTTTCCAGCTGAGGACAACAGCGTGAGAAAAATTGCAGAGTTAAGACAGAGCAGACATGTGATGGGGACAGAACAATTGCCTCATTTTAAAGGAAGTTGAATTTGAGCAGGAATGGGTACAAGGTTGGGTAACGAGGGTAGAGCCAAACCGTGGAGGGCTGGGAGCTCCTGAACAAGACCATACATGGTGAATCAATAGTTTCGTGTGGACCCACTTTGGAGAATGGCACGATATGCCTACATTTTTATTTTTTGTAAGATTTTTTTTTTTTATTTGAAAGAGTGAGAGAGAGAGAGAGAGCATGAGCAGTGGGGAGGGACAGAGGGAGAAGCAGACTCCCTGCTGAGCAGGAAGCCCGATGCGGGGCTCGATCCCAGGCCCCTAAGATAATGACCTGAGCTGAAGGCAGCCGCTTAACGGACTGAGCCACCCAGGCGCCCTATACCTACTTTTTTAGATTAAGCTGCACGCCAAGAGTCTACATGGTGCAACGGCAGATCTCAGATGGGAGTGCGCGTCAGAATCACCGGGGCATCTTGTGAAATGCGGATTCTGACTTCAGTAGGTCTGGGGGGTCTGAGAGTCTGCATTTCTAACAGGCTCCCAGGTGATGGTACTCACATCAGGGCAGGTCCCACTGAGTAGCACCCAGGTTGCGGGCACGGTGGAGAGGGAAGGTTGCCTAGATGGTCTGCTGTCTTTGTGGTGAAGACCCACAGTGCTGGCCAGAGGAGGCAGACGAAGGAGGAGAGGTGAAGTGGTTTGCAGTAAGCAGTAGGTCACTACAACCACTCACCCTGCCCTGGCCCTCGGTGTGCCCAGCCTGGTTCAGCGGGTCAGCTGTGAGGACTCCTGGACGCTGCCTCAGAGAACATTCTAGCTCGGGTTCATTCGGGACCAGTTGTGAGGCCGCCCATTTTTCTCTTGGTTCCTCAGCCAACTTCTCCCAGTTTGCGTTTGAGTCCGTGGTGGCCATAGCCAACAGTCTGCACAACAGCAAGGACCTGGCCAAGGACCAGCACGGGAGGAACTGCCTGTTGGCCTCCTACGTGCATTACGTCTTCCGCCTGCCAGAGCCGCCGAGGGACCCACCCAAGTCAGGTAGCGTCGCCCCTGCTGCGGGCGCCTGGCGGGCAGGCCCCTGCCCCCACCCCGCTGCCCCGTCATTCAAAATGTAATAAAAAGCCCAAAGTTAAATTTTATATTTGAATTTTATTTTTTTCAGTTAAAATTGATTTTATTAATTTTTAATTTATTTTTGTATCAATGATACAAAACTTACGTGAATGCTGAAATTAAAAATTTATTTCTCATTTTTTTTTTTTCCAACTTGCTTCCTGCCTCCCTCCCTCTTTTTTTTTTAAGATTGATTGATTGATTTTAGAGAGACAGGGCTCATGAGCATGGGGAGGGGCACACAGAAAGGGAAAGAATCTCAAGCAGACTCCCTACTAAGCATGGAGCCCAACACCCAGAGCTCCATCCCAGGATCCTGTGATCATGACCTGAGCCGAAATCAAGAGTTGGACACTTAACTGAGCCACCCAGGCCCCCTCCCTCCCTCTTTTTATACCCGAAGCACTTATTTTTTTCTGCCTCTGTGATAACCCCTCACTGGTCTTTACCCAGTGGGTAATTTGTTTTCAGGTAGGATCTTTTATTTTCAAAAATGGAGAAGTGACAACAGGTGTCTAGGATGCTGGGATAATAATGACAAAGAAAAACAATAAATACCCGATAGTAGTGGTGAGCACCGGTTCCTAAAGTTTTCATTGTGAAAAGATAAATCCCTTTCCTCATTTCCCCCAAACTAAACTTTTGAAATAATAATAATGCATTTCTCCACTCTTCCCAATTATGTTCAGGGTCATAATCAACCGATACTTCTGGTCAGCAGGATGTAAAAAGTAGCATCAACAAGTTTACAAAATTCCAGGTCCTAATGAAGAAACTTGCCATTTTTATTAGACCATGCAACCTCATTACAAGTAAACCTGTAATTTTTTTAAAAAAAGATTTTATTTATTTGAGAGAGTGAGAGAGAGTAAGAGAGAGTGAGCAGGAGTGGGGGCTGCAGAGGGAGAGGAAGGAGCAGACTCCCCGCTGAGCAGGGTTCCGAGGTTCCGAGCTCGAACCCAACACCCTGGGATCATGACCTGAGCCAAAGGCAGATGCTTAACGGACTGAGCCACCCAGGCGCCCCAGTAAACCTATAATTTAGATTGAGTTTTTAAAGATACTGGTAATATCTCATAGACTTGCATACTCACTTTGGAAGACATATATGTAGTTAAAAATGAACAACGATATGTAATATATACTTATCCTCATGAGGTGCAGATGCTTCCTTGGATTCTCCTATCTCAGAAAATCTTGCATGACTTATAAAGTTGTCTTATTTTAAATATTAATAAATTTAAAAGTTCCCATTTCCAGCTTGTCTGGAGCGAGCAAAAGCTCTTGTGACCCCGGGGGCTGTTTCCCCGTCACAATAATAGGCTGAAGCTCAGTAGCAGCCTCTGCCTTTGGATGAGGCACATGTTTCCAGTTTACCACAGTCCTCACCACTCCCTGCTGCCTCACGCCCTACTTACCCCCAAAGCAATGCCCCTCTGACCTTCCCTTGGCATTTGATAATAAGACCCTAATTCCAAGATCTAATCAAGTGGGTTTTCATTCCACTCTCCACCCTGTCCCTCTCCAGTTCCCTTCCAAGCACAGTAAGTGACTCGGATCCCCTTTCTGTTGGCATGTCCGTACCTGGTGGGGTGCAGGTGGCACTGCTGCCGCCCTCCCTGACCCGCGCTACCACACATACGGACGCACGTCTGCTGCCGCCGTGAGTTCGAAGCTGCTGCAGGCCCGGGTGATGAGCAGCAGTAATCCAGACCTCGCGGGGACTCACTCTGCGGCGGACGAGGAAGTGAAGAGCATCATGTCTTCAAAGGTAAGGAGGATGCCTTCGCGGGGAAAGGGACGTGAGCTTTTTTAGTTTTAACGAAAACTTGGAGAAACAACACAAAATGGACCACTACCAGTACGACAGCTCTGCTGGTCACATGTTGTCGTGCTTCAGCTTTTGAAATGATCGAGAACATTCTGGAAAGGAGCAGAGGCAAGACTGGCATTGAAGATCTGCTCAGTTAGTTCGTGACACTGGTGGGAAGTTTTTAG
Organism: Phoca vitulina; assembly: GCF_004348235.1. Classification (NCBI taxonomy): domain Eukaryota; kingdom Metazoa; phylum Chordata; class Mammalia; order Carnivora; family Phocidae; genus Phoca; species Phoca vitulina. The sequence goes on along the minus strand of NW_022589740.1, from coordinate 8,660,843 downwards.
AGCTGATTGAGCCACATGGAGTCTATTTTCAAGGGAAACAATGTAGCTTTAACTTTTTTTTTGATGACTAGAACATCAGACATTTTTATTTATTTTTTAAATATCTGCCCTTTACATTCATTAACATCCACAGATTAATTATCCCATATAATAATTCCCAAGAGCAAAGCCAGGTTTTATAAACAAAAACAGATCCTGAGATGGTTGATGACTTGGGCTATACTGTTTCCCTTCCATGAATTCTTTGCTTTCTCTTGATAATTTCTTTTTATAACAGTTGCAGATTTATAGAATTACTGCGACTAGAGTACAGAAAGTTTCTGTATATGTCATACCTAGTCTCTCTCTGTTAACATTTTACATTAGAATGGTACATTTGTCACAATTCGTGAACTAATATTGGTCTGTGATCATTCTTAACTAAAGTTCATATTTTATTCAGATTTCTTCAGTTTTTCCCTAATGTCCTTTTTCTGTTCCAGGATCCCAGCCAGGATACCACATTATATTTTGTAGTCCTGTCTCCTTAGTTTCCTCTTGGTTGTAACAATTTCGTAGAGTCCCCTCGTTTTTGATGACCTTGACACTTTTGAGGAGTCAGATATTTTGTAAAGTGTGTCTCATTTGAAAATTTTTTTCAAGCCTGTGATATAACCACACACCATAAAACTCACCCTTCTAAGTGTATAATTCAGTGGCTTTTGTTTGTTTTTCCACAAAGCTACCATGAATTCTTCATCTGAATTTTCTTTCCAGTTATCCATGGCCTCCATGGCTAAGTTTTTCAACTAGTATCATTTCCCCTGATTATGATAAATCAAACTCTCTAGGTTTCGACATAATTTCTCTTACAAAATCCACGCACTTGAGACAGTATGTTGTGAGAAAAAGGAATTTGGAGACCGGGGTTGGGTCTGGACTCCACCACCACCCAGCCTTGTGGTCATGGGGGAGTCCGCTTCTCCCTTGGGCCTCGTGTTCCTCATCTCTGTAGAGTTTCTGGACCCTGGATGAACTTAAGGATCATCTATGAATCCACTAGAGATTCTGACAATCTCGAGTGTGCACCATATGAAATTGTTCCTATGCCACCCTTTCTGACTTACAAAATCAGTCCAGGGCTGGGCTGGAGCGGGCTCCTACCAGTTTCTGAGAGCTGATTGTTCAAATTTTCTGGCATTTTCTGAGCCAGTTGTTAGATACCACTAAAAAATGACATTATATAAATAACAAATAAGTTATACTAAATAAAAAATAATCTAAATGCAACATGGTATCTTGGATTATATCTTGAGGCTGAAAGTGGACATCAGTGGAAAACCTGGTGAAATCTGCATCTGTGGTTTAGTTGCTAGTAAGGAGCCAATGTTAATTTCTTAGTTTTGACAAAGGTACCAGAGTGATGTAAGATACTAACATCAAGAGGAACTGGGTGAAGAAGGGCGTGCAAGAACTCTGGACCACCTTTGCAACTTGTCCATAAATCCAAAATTATTCTACTTTAAAAAGATAGTACTCAAACACTGGCCCTTCCTCGATATTTTATTACACATTACTCTTTTCTGTGTTCTTGAGGTTATTTGTGTCTCTAGTATCTGTATGGTGGAAATACTCCATAATGATTTGCTGGTGCACATTTCTTCCCAACACCGTGTTCAGTGATGTCATGTGAACTTGCAATCTGCCATGACAAAAGCATTTAAGGTACAGAAATAGGCAAATGCTGTAAATCAGCTCCTCCCCCCAAGAGCTAGTTGTTAAACATTTGCCAACACAGCACAGTCCAACCTCATGTGTAAGGTCCCTTTAATCATTAGCATTTTCTGATTGCCCAGGGGACAATTGGCCTGCCTCTATCATTGACAGCCTTGATCGTTATGATTTCATTTAATAAAAGTGAAAATATTAAATTTCTATATGGATTGGGTTAAGAATTTTCTAATTGTTGTGTAGCAGGGGGAGAACATTTGTCCACAGTGGTTTTTGACAATTTTTTAAATATAGCATTTAGGAGCCTGTGACAGTACCATCCTAGCCCACAGAGAGGCGCTGTTCCCACACTTTTTTTTTTTTTTTTTTTTTGGTGCTACCCCAATAAAGTCAGAATATCCAAGGGACTTCAGCACCCCCTGTTCCTAAGTAGGTTTTAACTCTGGGTTGCTCTACACACTAAAGTTCTAACAGTGATTGTCTCAGGAGCAAGTAGATTGAGGTTTGATTTCACATTCTTTGCTTTGTTTTGTATTTATTTGTGACAATTGTTTTACCTTTGTAACCAGAAAAAAAAGTAAGAAATATATGAAAAATAAATTCTGAGGTTGTGAGTTCCAGACCGCTGGCTCATCTTTTAAGTGAACCGCTGTCGGTGGACTGATGAGTCATTGTTTGTGTATTTCAGAGTGCTGATCGCACCTGCAATCGGATGTCCTACTATTGCTCAGGCAATAATGATGTTCCCAGTTCGACCGGAGCCCCAAGGCCAGCCAGCAAAAAGGTACTGAGTGGGGCAGTGTGAGGATAATTTGCTTGTGTCTTCTTGCTGTGATTGATAACAGACACCATCAAAGTGCTCTCCTGCCTCGCTCCCCCCTCCACACACACACACACACACACACACACACACACACACACTTTTGTAGCTCTGTCCCATGTCATTCATTTTTTGACCAATTGATTCCTATTCAAGGGTTCTCCAGCTTACCATACATCCGAAGTCCCTGGAGGGCTTGTTAAAACTGACGGCTAGACCCTACCCCCAGAGTTTCTGATTCAGTAGCTCTGAAATGGGGCCCGAGAATTTGCATTTCTGACAAGTTCCCAGGGGATGCTCATCCAGGGATGATGGTTTGAGAACACCTGCCTTAGTTTCTTTTTCAGTAGAAGGTGAGCTGGGGACAGTTCATCCTCAACAAAAGTGCATGACAATAATTAGGTATCATTTATTTCAATATTCTTATCAGATGACATGAAAAGCTTTCCTCAAAATTCATTCTAATCAGCTTTACTTAGGAGTTGAGAGACTTTGCGAGCTGCCCACCAGAACATCTGATAATAACAAAATTCGTCAGTCATAGTCACGGCCTGTGTGGTTTGAGGGGCGGGGCTGTCTCGCTTAAGTTTTTTCTCTGCCAGACACTCAAGTATTGCTCCATTAGAGTAGTGGCCGAAGTTAAGGTCTTGAGTGTCTTTCAAGACGCTTATTAAAATGTAAATATGCTGATTGGAAGGATAACACAGGAAGCCATTTGCAACAGCTGACACAACAGGGAATGTTTATTAAACATGCCAGGAGGGAATGAGCCTCAGCTCAGCTTGCTTGGCACCAAGGGAGGGAAAGATCAAGCGTGGGGGGGCCCTGGCAGGGCCTGAGGGTGCAGACTTCTCAGTAATCCGGGCACCATATGTCTGGGGAGAGGTACAGGGAATTAATTTTAAAAGAAGTGAAAGAAGATAGGGCAAGGTGCTGAAAATAATTTTTCACTTACCCTAAAACTCAGCTTTGGGCTTTGCAGGGACTGGTTACATGTACCATTCGACCTTCTTTTTAAAGCGTCGTTTGCCTACAGCCTCGCCTCCTTCAGGCAAGCAGGCATGTTTGGCTTTGCCGCTGCCGTGTTTTGACTTTGTTCCTGGCCATCTCAGTGCCTAAAAGACAATCATTTCATTTCAGAGGGAAGTTTAGACAGTGTGTTTCTTCAATAGATCAGCAAAAAGGATTGAGCTGCTTGGCTCTCTTCTGTAACCTCCGGAGCAAGGTGTTCTTGTAACAATGTTGCCTGGTAAGCAACATAAATTACTTTAAGAAGCAGCTTATCCTCCTCTAATCTCTAAGACTCTGGCAGTCAAACTGACCTATTTTCCAGAGGTTACCTTTGAAGCTAGTGGAGCGAATCTTTCCTACACCGGCAAGATCCAGGTGTAGCTGCCTTACATCATCTGCCCACTTAGACCACCTGCTAGATTAACATTCCGCGCCTCATGCCGCTCCCAGGTGGGTGAGCTTCATGGACGGCTCTGAACAGCAAATGCTTTTCCGTGTACTAAGATTATAAAGGTTTGACTCACCTGGCAGAAGGAAGGCGAACCTCCTGACATGCTGAAACACCTAAGCATTTTGCATTCATCACCATTAACCGGGTGAGGCTATAAATAGTTAAAATGCCCAGAGACCTGCACATAGATTTTCCATTTGTGTCCTTTTGGTATAGCTTAGTAACTCAAATTTTAATGTACATAAGACGGTAAATTGAGTTGCATGCACGCCGTGCAGGGTCAGGACCTTGAAGATGTATCAAGGACAATCTTTGCTATAATCAATTTTTGTTTTAGGGGTTGAGTTTGAAATTTAACTGCCATATATGGTAGGACCTTAGGGTGTGGTATTAGGATGTTCAAATAGTTTCAGCTCTCTTACCCACAGAACAATAATCAATTAGTTCATCTGTATTTATTCTAGGTTTTATGGTCACCAGATTAATGAAATCCAGAGAAAATACCCAGACATCATTTTTGCCGTTAGTTAAGGTGGCCACACATCCCTGTTTGCCCAGGACCAAGGGCTCCCTGGGATGCTGGACTTTTCTGTTTTCAGATCGAGACAGTCTCAGGCAAATTGAGATGAATTGGTTGCCCTACCTTTAGTCTTTTTTTTTTTTTTTTAAAGATTTTATTTGTTTGACAGAGAGAGACACAGTGAGAGAGGGAACACAAGCGGGGGAATGGGAGAGGGAGAGGCAGGCTCCTGGCTGAGCAGGGAGCCCGATGCGGGGCTCGATCCCAGGACTCTGGGATCACGACCTGAGCCGAAGGCAGACGCTTAACGACTGAGCCACCCAGGCGCCCCTGCCCTACCTTTAGTCTTGAGCTTGTTCCCCAGCAAAGCTGTTGTCAAGGGTATTAAGTAGCCACATAAACCCGGGAATGGGAAATGTACAAAAGATGCAAAAGTCACCATCTGCTACATTTGCTCTCGAGCAGTTGGATAACTTGAAGGGAAGTATAGACATAAAGCAGAGCTGAGGAACCTTCCAGCATCTGACCCTGGCACAGAGGGCATTGAGAAGCATGAGTTCAGGCTGCTACCACATCTAATGCAGAGGATCTGCTCATTAAGCCCAACCCATCACATTTCCCACAGTGCCATAGTGGTATTATAAAAACAAAAATCATCCTATCTGGAAGGCAGTTTAGATATCACCAAGACATTGGTTCTCTAATTGAGGTCCCTGGACCAGCAGCTTGTCACCAACACCTGGAAACTTGTGTGAGATGCGAATTCTCAGGCCCTCTCCTGGATCTGCCACATCCAAATCCGAAACTCTGGGGCGGAGCCAGCAGTCTGTGTGTCTTCATGATCCCCCAGGGGATTCTGATGCACGTTCCATTTTGACCACCACTGCTACCAACCAGCAGATTTTACAGATGAGAAAATGGAGAGTAGAGAGAGGAATGGCTTGCCCGTGGTCACACAGAGGGTTTGCAGCAGGGTCCGAGGTGAAAATAACGGTCCCAGTTCTGACCCACTACCCCAGAATGCAGAGTCACCCCCAGGCAGAGGCCATTCCTTCAGACCTAGCTGTCTTACCTGATACCGCCACCAACCTTCTCCGACCCACCTGGAAGGTCCTCCATCTCAAGTAACCTCGGCATTGATTTTGCCATCCACCTGTGGTCTGGGACACCTGGGACACCCGTGTCAGGAACTAACAGTTGGTTCAAAAGAGAAGGGGTGTGGGTGTAGAAAGCACCTTCCATCTCAGACTGGTTTTTGTCCTTGTCATCCAGCATTTCCATGAGGAGCTCGCCCTGCAGATGGTGGTCAGCACCGGGATGGTGAGAGAAACCGTCTTCAAGTACGCCTGGTTCTTCTTTGAGCTTCTGGTGAGATTCTGGCCTGTTTGTGTCTGTGCTCAGCAAGGCATGAGGCACATTGCAGAAAGGCAGTGAAGTTGTCCCCCTCTTAGGAACTGACGTTTTATCCCCCGAGATGCTCCCACTGAAAACCTGGGATGGGTCCTTAAAATCCAGCTCTGCCTCACTCCTCTGCCCCGCTTCCACTCGTTCTTGTTGATGCTGACTTGAAAACATACCTCCAGCCCCCGGCTGCTCCTCATCTTCCCTGCTCCCCACCTGGCGCTTCTTGTAATCACTTCCTCTTTCGCCCGCCTGCATTTCTTTTTGTTCTGGTCCGTCCATTCTGCACAGGGCTGCCGACTCTTTTAAAACAGATCATGTCAGTCTCCTCTGGAAAACCCTTCCATGATTTCCGGTGTACCGGAAATAAAGCACAAATTTTATCATGGCCTACAAAGCCCTTGTCTGATTATGTTTCCCTCTGTCTCTCACCTGAGCTCATACCATCTTGCCCCCTCTTTCAGCCCCGTTGGTCCCATTTTGGTTCTTTGAAGGTGCTGTGGACTTTCCAGCCTCAGATCCTTTCTCAAATTCTCTCTCCCCTCCTTACCTTCCATCCCCCCACGCACACACATTTTGGGTTCTTCTCTTTGGGTTTTAGCTTAAATGTTACCACCCCTGAGAAGTCTTTCTGACCAGCTCACACTGTAATATATCTTCCTCTCTATTATTCTCCTCTTAAACACCCCATTTACTTCGATTCCAGCAATTATCACACTTTATACTTGCTTTTCTGTATTGCTTATTTCATTTCTAGGATTTGGGTCTGTCTTCCTTATGATCATGTCTGCCCCAGCACACTATTGGGTACCAGACAAGTGCCAACTGATATCTACTGGGAAGAAAAAATGAGATTTGTAAATTTGTTTACCCTACAACTTCTGTCTGATCTCTACCAGAAAAACAGAAGGCACAGCCGTGTTCCTTCGTTTTAGAATGAAGACAGTAATACTAATACCCCTTTTGTAACTGATTATTGAAGTGAAAAGATTTTACTATAAAGCTATAAAGCAACTAAGAATATCCATGTCATCAGTGCTGATAAATGGAGATAAATTTTGATGTGATGTTAAATGAAAAAGGTATACAAGTGTAGACAGCAACTATAGTTAACCCATGAACAATGTGGGGGTGAGGAGCCCAACCCAACCCCTGCATGGCTGAAAATTCTCATGTAACTTTTGACTTCCCAGAAACATAACTACTAATAGCCTATTACTGCCCAGAAGTCTTGCTGATAACATAAACAGTCGATTAACACATATTTTATATGTTATGTGTATTATATATTGTATTCATATGCTAAAGTAAGCTAAAAGAAAAGAAAATGTTAAGAAATCATGAAGAAGAGAAAATACATTTATAAGGCTGTACTATACTTATCCAAAAAAAATCCGCATAAGTGGACCTGTGCGGTTCAAACCCATGTTGTTCAAGAGTCAACTGTACATAAAAACGTTCATACAAACAGTCCCAGGGATTAGGATTAGGAGTGGATTAGGATTTAGTGGTAGAGTGAGCTTTATATTCACTGGGTTCTTTCCCCTGTGACATTAAGTGAGTAATTTTTTTTTAAGAGAGAGATGGTAGGATTTCCCCCATGAGCTCTAGTTTATTTATTTAGGTTCAAGCCTAAGGAAAAGGGAATACTACTGAACAATAGGTACAGACAACAGGGGGTCAAAGGAAACAAAAATGAAAGTCACACTGCGGGGGAAATGGGAAGCGATGTGCAATAGAGTTAAAAAGGAGTCAAGCCCACACCGCAAAAACATCCAGGATCCCAATCTTTTAGCATTTCACCGAGTTCGAACCACTAGCTTGAGAAAGCTGTTTTCAAAGCACAGTCTCAAATTCTTGCAACAGAATCACCAGGGGGAGAAAGGGGGTGCTTAGTAAAAATAAAGCAGATTCTTGAGGCCCTCCCTAGCACTAGTGAATGCAGTGAGGAAGAGTGGAAGCCAGCGATGTACATTATTAACCTGTCTTCCTGGGGGACTTCTAAGCTCACTGAAGATCCACTAGTCCACACCATCCCTGCCCTGTGAGGCCTCAACAGAGCTAAGGGTCTGTATACATGGCCAGCGCCAGGATTTTCCATTCTAAAAGCCAACCTCATCCAGGTGGATGCCTGCAGCCTACGAGTCTTGGAGCAATAACGTTAGCAGTGAGACATGAGCTCTGTGCTCTGGCAGCGAATGGACTGGCCTTAAAACTCTCCGTTGAGGTGTGAGAAGTATCAATACCAACACTCCATGCCTTGTACATCCTTCTACTTAACCCACTCACTGTCAAGTTTCTCCGTAAAGAGGATTCACTTCGGTCATAACCTGTCTGTAGACAATTCATACGAATAACCTTCATTATGCAATTGCATATGGCAGTTGAGTCCATTTGTCATATTGCAAATGAAAAGTCAAGAAGCAAAAAGTAAAATTGATATTGTAGAATCTCAATGAACAAAGTCCCAGAGGAAAACAGTATCCCAATTCAATGTTTTCACACACATGCACACATATGTACACACACACTTCACCTGATCATTCTTAGATATTATTGAGTAGTTATATAAGTACAATTGTTTGACCAGAGAACCAAACTTCTAGAATGACGGTTCTCAAGCTCAGCTATGTGAGAGTTCCAGTAGCAGCTGTAAGGGCTCTTTCCTACGTCCTTGGAACCTCAGTAGAGAGCTATGTGATAAGTACCTGAGGAGTTCTCCCCACTGCACACATAGGAAACCAAGGCTAAGGAGGGTTTGCCCAGCCCTCTCAGTCACCAAGGGCAAGATGCTCAAGGCTGTAGTCCGGCTTCTGTTCTTCTGCCATTTGGCCTCTCCTTGGAAGCTCAAAGTTGCAAAACATTTCCTTAGCCTAAGCTATTAACAACATGCAAAACCTTTATATTCGGAAGTCAACTTTAATGCACCATTGCTACGCTTTTGCCATTCCCAGCCAGAATGAACTCAGCCTTTCGAGGCCTGAGTGGCTCCACCTGGCATCCTGGAGCTTTGTCTTGAAGTTTGCATTCTCTGTGGGTGTCCCAGTGACTCTGCCCTTCATATAATCCCAGTAACCACTGGCATCCCTGAGGAAGGAAAAATAATCACATCCAAAATGTATTATGCGTCGTACTATGTATGTGCTGGGCACCGTTTTAAGCTTTATCTCATTTAATCCTCAAGCCGCCTTGAGGCCAGAGTTTTCTATCATTCCTATACATGGATGGGGTTGGAGGAAATGTGGTGGCTCTAAGGAGGAATCTCCAGGTCTGCCAAAGGCTTTGTCTTCTTTAGTACCCTTAACCACAGGGAGCTAAGAACCATGGAAAAGGTGAAAATTACCTTTGATCTTGCACATTTATCTACTAGGACTCTGGGAGAGGAAGCAAAAGCTAAAGCTGGTAGCTCTCCTTCCCTCTAGGAGTCCTTGATGGTAAACAGATGAGGTAGCTGGAAAGAAAACTCCTGCTGATCTGAGCGTATGGAAGGGATTGACCAACGGGCAGATCTCCCAAGACACTGGTGCCCCAGGGCTCTGCATGTGGTAACCTAAGTGTGTCAGGGTCCTGGCAGGACACCGTTGGCATCACTCAGAAGGCTTGACGGAAAAGCATTCATCAAAGGGACAGTGCCAGGGTGAGCACAGGGGGTTGGTGGGGCACCCGGGAAGGAGCCTTTATCTACCCATTCCAGGTCTGGAGGAGCGAAGGTGGGGAACAGTGTAACTGGGATTTGGAGAAAGCTGAGGCAGAGCAGAGGATCCCCATGACAGGAGCTGGAGTCCTACAGAAATGTCCCCACTGCCAGAAGCTTGCTGTGGCCCAGATGAGGGCAGCGGAGTGGACATATACCTCTGTGTCCTCTCCCCCACCGATCCCCTGCTAGTACCTCCCCTTGGCCAACTCCAAGCAGAAGCCCAAGGAGGCCTAAGAGACGGAGTCCGTAGAGATCAGCTTCCCAAGGTTCAGAGATTGACACAAAACACCAAGAAATGGATCTTGGCGCTGGGATGGGGGCAGATGGAAAGTACTGGGGCCAGCCAGAACTTTGCACAGGAAACCGATCCCAGACCCAGACAGCGTGCGCAGTCCTCTATGCATTGTTTGTGCATTTGCCTTACTGATGCTCAGGAAGCTGTTTAAAAACCAAAACAGTTTTTTTTTCCCCATGAAGCCTAAAGAGAAAGAGAGGACAGCCTCCTTGGACTTAGCCAACAACCTGCGCCATTTGACACCCTTCAATTGTGTTAATGCCCAAGCGCTAATGAACAACTATTTTGGCTTCAGAGCTGTTGAACACAGGCTTTGGGCCAATTTCACACTTGCTAATGAATAAATCCCTGTGCTTCTAGAAACTGCTGAGCCAGACTTTGGGGACCCACAGGTAAATAGGTGACCTAGTTTACTCAGAACGTGAAGTTTTACACCAACAGGCTCTTTAGAGGTACCCCTGCTGTGATGGGTCATGAGGGCCAATGGGGGGAAAGAATTTTCCTGCCTCACCCCACCTACAAATAATATAGACCAAGCATCCACTAGTATTTATTTCTACTGGATGTTCTTCTCTGAAGAGCCAAAGGACACAGTAGCTGGCAAGTGACTTACAGTCTGGAAGGAGGCCATTGATTGGAAGTACGGAATTGTGAGAATTATTTATTTGGTTGTAGGATGGCCAAGCTCAGCAGACAGAAGCCGGATATAACAGTGAGTTCTAAAAGTCTGGTGCTAGGGTGAGTTCGCCGGAAGAAAAATCAGGATGGGGGCAGCTCAAAACAAAGAGGCCTTGTCTTCCCTAGGTCCTTTGTTAGGAACATGGTGAGAGAGACACTTTCGTCAGACAGAAATGGAGCCCAGTCCCCATCTCTCATCCTGATCCTCCCTCCCACCACGTATGTGAGACTCTGCGAAGTACAGACTCATCTGTGTGTCCGGAACCAGGCAGGACTCTCCAGTGAAGAGAAGCCATGGTCCTTACACTGGGCTTAGGATCCTATGTTCTTAGGTCTTCTCTGAGCTGGCCATGGTATTACCTGAAAACAGAAAACACATAAAGCCTGTCTGTTATTCTCTTCTTATTTGATCTTCTCTTTGTGTTTTATCTCTGTTTGTCTCAATGCTAATGAAAATTACTGGCCCTGCGTTCTTAGAACCAGGAATCTGCTGGTGGTGCGTGAAAGTTCTCCCGTATGGTGACTTCAGTTCCCATCATAGGAGCAGAGAGCATTTTTCCCATATAACTGGCTTTGTCTCCTCTTCTTCCATCCCTGACCTAGGGAGTCATCTTCAGGCAAAAGTGGGCAATTAACTCCTAGGGCCATTTCTTTTTGCAATGACTCTCTGATTAGGCTGGGCACATTCACGAAAATGACCTCAGAGGGTAGGCATCCAAGGTAAGAACTCCCAGTCTTGCCCATCAGAGTGTTCCTGATAGCTCTAAGGAACTTCTAACAAGGAGGAGACACGACCCCAGATGGTGGCAAAGGGCCTTGTATTACCCACGAATCTCCTGGCCTCAAGAGGAAGTCCAAAAAACAAAGTGTGATCTTGATTTTAAATGGTGGTAGGCATTGAGCTGGTGTCGTATATGGTATATTTTTAATACATATCTTTTAAATATATAAATATATATATATATATATTTTAAATGTTTTATTTATTTATTCATGAGAGTCAGAGAGAGAGAGAGAGAGAGAGGCAGAGGCAGAGGGAGAAGTAGGCTCCCCGCCTAGCAGGGAGCCCAATGCGGGACTCGATCCCAGGACCCTGGGATCATGACCTGAGCCGAAGGCAGACACTTAACCATCTGAGCCACCCAGGCGCCCTATAAATATATTTTTTAAGTAGATATATAAAGCAAGATAGTCTTAATTGACTTCAAAACATAACTTCTCCTAGAGGCAATGTTCCAAATAGTGGTTAAGTTGCCAGCTAGCATAATATAGAATTGTTTCTGGAAAACTGTGCTCCCTGTTCCAACTTGAAACTCAAGAGGAGCATTTGTCCCCTCTTCTCCTTATTGTTTTGGGGCAGAAGTGACTTCAGTTCACATCAAAAACGGTATCCTGAACAGTTCCTTCTGTGGCACATGTTGGCCCCATCATCAAGCAGTACCTGAATGGTGACAGGAGTCCTGTCCACATCTGCCTTGCCGTGGGCGGTTGAGGAAAGGGGAGTCTTCTAACACTAAAGCTAAAGAACGAAGCTCCCCGGCTTTGTGAGCAGCAAGAAGGAAGCCCCCTGACTTGGGCTCAAGAAGAAGACATCCTTCCCACCTCCTGCCACCATGGTAACCCTCTGTGTGGCAAGAGCATTTTTTGTCCAGAGTCTTCTTGGGCAACCACCAGTGCAGATAAAGTGTTAGGAAGTCCACTGTTAATGAGCTTTTCTTCACATCTTTCCCCCTTCTCCCCAGTGTACAAGCAGCTCACCAATTTCTGTGCTGACATTTCCCCCACCCCCTCTGTAGGTGAAAAGCATGGCGCAGTATGTACATAACATGGACAAACGGGACAATTTTCGGAGGACTCGTTTTTCCGACCGTTTCAAAGATGACATAACTACTATTGTTAATGTGGTCACCTCGGAGACTGCAGCCCTTTTAGTGAAATCTCAGAAGGTAACTGTGCCATTATTCTTTATTTTCTAAATCTCTGACCTTGCGCGTCTGTTATTTCCCTAAGCAGAGAAAAAGAAGCATCCTCTTAAGCCAGTAATTTAAATGTAACTAAATAAACATGACACCTAAGTGCAGTTATTACACTGGATGGGACTCTGGGGTGGGGCTGGGGGATTGTCAATATAGATACAAGAGGGAGTATTCTCGTTCTTAGAAAATACATCTTGACGTATTACGTACGGGGTAATGGGCATGATTTTTGCAACCTACTCTCAGAGTCAATGCCCCTGAAAAAAAATTATTATACACAGAGAGAGCATGATAAAGCTAATGTAGCCAAATGTGAAGTATTGATAAATCTGGTGAAAGGGCATGTAGGAGTTCTTTGTACTATTCTTGCACCTTTTCTGTATTTGAAATTATGTCAAAATAGAAAGTTGCAAAATGAAAAAAATGAACTGGAACAATTTTAGAAGGCAACCATGAAATGTGAGGCAGCAGTGGTCATTATTAATACCTTTACCATTATTAAGAATGTGTAGAGTACCCAGTGCTCGGGAGGTTTCCGTTTGGTTATTTCTCGTGGCAAACTGTCTCAGTGAAGCAGTGGTCTGCATTTTGGCAGGCATGGAAAAGGACATGCAGTGAGGTTGATAGATTTTCCAAAAACCATGTGGCTAGCAGCAAAGCCAGGACTGAAGATTCCAAGCCCAGAATATTCAGACAGTTATGTAAGCTGCCCAGGAGTGGTCCCTCTGCAGGATCCTGGGGCAGGCAGACTTGCCACTCAGAGATACTGTGGAAACTTCTCTGTCAGGTCCCTCTCCATCCCAGGGGCTGTTCAGCTTGGCCTGAATTTGCAAACGGCACATCAGAACAAAAGGAAAATATTCTTAAATCATATTTTCAATAGAGGCAGAGAAAAGTGATTTATCATTCTGAGAATGAAGGACATAAATATGAAAAAGTGAATCCCAGGTGCTCTGAAGTCCTGTAAAATCTCTCATAAATACGAGCACCAAGAGATGACCAAAACCGAAGCTCTTGCCTCAGTTCATGCAAGAGTTCCCTCTACCATGTGTAACTCTGACCTCTCTTAGGCTGGGAATGCTGCCTAACTGGAGGGAAAAGAATTTCTTACGTAACAACCAATTCTTGTATCCTGATGAGATTTTCTCAACAATTCCTTATAAATTAAGAATCTGTCTCACTGAAGATAGTGGATACATTTCATGTTAATTTTGCCAAAACAATAGTTACCAGAATCAAATAAGTTATGGTAGAAGCATATGAAAAAAATATGAGATAGCCATTAAAACCAAGTTTTGAAGAAATGCTTAAAACGTGGAAAGATGTTCATAGTATAATGTTGAATGAAAAAATTCGAGGCCCAACATCGTGTATAGGAGAACGAGCTCAATTACGTACATACACATATGCATATAGGAAAAGAAAGACTGAAGGAAATGTACCTAAATAATAACCATAAATGAAGAATTGCTTGATTCAACCCAACACTCATGACACCTGCTAAGGGCTCACTTGTATTTGCTGCAGTTTGCAGGGTCACCAGCTTTGGTCCGTTTCTCCCCCAGGGACACTGGCTGAAATAATAGGGATCTGTCTGTCTGGGCTTTCCCACCAGGGACCTGGTTGTTCCTGATCAGGGTTTACCGCAAAATGATTTGGGTGTTGGTTTGTTTTTAAGGAAAATGAACAGGCAGAAAAGATGAACATCAGCCTGGCTTTCTTCTTGTATGACCTTCTCTCACTCATGGATCGTGGCTTCGTATTTAACCTCATCAAACATTATTGTAACCAGGTGAGCATCCCACGGACATAGCTGTGTCGTTCCTGGTTCCTTCTCTTCCAGTGTCATGTTCATTGCCAAGGTATGCTGTCATGCTCATTTCCAAGTTAGCTTAACTCCTGTACATTCTGGGTTTTGTGATCATTTGTTTTATGTCATTTGTCTTCTGCTGTGGACATCACTAGACACCCTGGTTCGCATGGATTCCTGGAGCATTTGCCAACCCAGCGCAGAAGGGTCAACAAGTTAAATGTGGGGGAACTGAGAGGTGTCAGTGGTCTGATCGTCTTCACTGGAACAGTTAACAGAAATCACGTGACGGTCACATTCGGTCTCAGACCAGGTCTAGAATTCAACATATGAGGTCTCTTTTCACATACTAGGGCAATTAATTAAAATGTGCTTGTGGAATTCGGACTTTAAAGAACCCTGATAAAATCGGCCAAAGAGACCGCCTCACTGAGCACAAAGCAAATATTTAGAATCCAAGAGCGTCTTAGCAGTTCCGCCACCTCAGATTTTTAAGTAGGATTCTTCTTTTGTTCGCCATCCCCCTTAAATGGCTCCAGCAGTAGTCATATAAGTAGCGGTTGACTGCTATCGTTGCTGCTTCTTTCCTTCCCTATTCCTGCTCCCACTGTCACTGCCATGTCACCACTACCCACCAGCACCGTCACCACCTCTGACTCTCACTGCCACCCCCTAACCCCGGGCACCGTCACCGGCACGGTCACCAGGGCTGGCTTCTCGCTGCGAACCAGGCACTGTGCTGCACGTTTTCTAGAAGTAGCATCTTTAATCCTTGCAAGGTGTCTTCTACCTTTTGCAAATGGTAAGGTTGAGGTTTAGAAGAGTCATGTAACTTGTCCAGGTTGGAAAGAGCCACATCTACCTAACTCTGGGGTGCAGTGGATTAATCACTTTCTTCTATTAGGCCTGGCTCTCCGTGGTTAATCTCTTCGTGACCCTAAGTAATTCATTTAACGTTTCTGGGTCTCATTTCCTCATTTGTAATAGTTTGTAATAGAAAAGGAACCCCCCCGTCCCCCCCCAAAAAAAAGACCATGACTTTTCTAAAGGAACTCCTAATAAAGAAACCAACCTGTAAAAAGAGAAACCTAAGGAAACCTCAGAATTCCCAGAACACCAACATCTTGAGTGCCCTGACCTCCTGACCCTGCGTGGATCTTCTGTTTCAGATTCCACCAGAATGCAGGGGTGGAGGACTATGCCTTTCCTCTTTGCAGTCCCTCTTAGGTGTTGAGGATTATAGGTCATCAGATGAATTGCAAATAAAAGTTAATATTTTTTTCAAAACAGGTCATTGGATGAGTTGCAAATAGTAGTTAATCCGTTTTTCAAAAGTTAAAATAGGATATATAGAAAGGAGATACTGAACACCACGGTAGGCCCATGGGTTAGCTGCTTTTAAAGAAAAAAATGAATCATGACAGTAATCATGACAGTAAGGCAGACTTTTGTTTGGGACCATCGAGATAAGTGTGGGGACCGTTGCAATGGGATTTTACAATACGGGAGATTGGGCTCAACTATAAATACAAGGAAAAGTGGGAACTTATAGCCAGAGACTGGGGTGGGGGGATTAGTGGATGAAAAATTCGTAAGCAGAAGCCTCAGAAGAGAGGAGGATTCTGGCTGAACCAACCTAACAGGATTCTTACTGAAGACAGGCCAGGGTGACCAGAAACCCCCCAGGGGGCTGGTGAGGGATGAGGGATGAGGAATTGGGCAGATACCAAGGTGACGGTCAGACATCAAGGCTGGGTGGGGGTGGGGGACTCTGGCTAAACTGATGGAGCAGGATCCTTGCTAAAAATCGAGCTCTCGAGGATATGCTCAAGGGTGGGCCTATTTGAAAAACAGCTCAGAGGAGCCTGGCTTGCATTCAGTGAAGGAGAGACTCTTCATCACACATGGATACTTTTCATTACCAAAAAACCAGCAAAGCAGTCCAAAGAAGATGTCTACTTGCCCTGCAGAGGCCCTTTATAATTTCCTCTTTCGTTTTCCTTTCTTCTCTCTTTCTCTCTCTCTGTTTTCAATCTTTTCCTTTTCTTTTCCGTTAGGGTTGCCTCTCATTTACCCTCTCTTTCTTCCTCTTTTGTGTCTCAGCTTCCAGAGAGCCTCAGACTTGGAAACTGGAGACCTGTGTTCTAATCCCAGTGATGCCGTTCAACTCCTCTGTGGGATTTGGGCAGCTTTATATTGGCATCAGTAGCTCCCTCATCCGCCAGAAGGCAGAGCTGGATTAGATTTATTCAGGCTTTGACGTTTTGATTCTCTGCTCTGCTGGCCGGTGACGTCTGTGGGTATTGCTCAGCATAGTTAGTGTAGCACTCGGACCTACAGTGATCCCGTCCCGTGATCAAGGGTGATTCAATCCACTGATCCCAGCTATCTAGATAGACTATGAGCATCATACCTGAGGCAAGTTATATTCTTCCAAAGTCCTCTGATTTTATCATTTTTGCATACCCTCATTCAAACACCCCATCGTATTTCCCACCATTTATAGACCTTGTGATGATGGGTATGATCTCAGCCTTTTTTTTAAATAGTCACTGACAGTAGACACATCTAGCTTTTCAGTTGTTTGAGGTCACTTTCATTGTGCCGCTAAGGTAACACCCGTCCCTTGGGGAGTGCGACTGAGGCCACTACTTTGGGTCCTGACCTTTGGGGAGGATGTTTCCAGAACTGCCCCTTATTCTCTTCTAAACATCACCAAAATTATTTTTGAAATTTCCGTCTTTAATGAACTCTCAAGGGACCTATTGAGGATACCTTCTTTCAAGAACAAAATCTTACGCTTTCACATTCTGACCGGTTTGACCCAGCAGCTCCCGGTGAGTGACCATTAAGTGAGGGGCATACGATCGGGTTCTGATCAGCTCAGTTTGCTGGTGGCTCCATTGGTCCGAAGTCAGGCAGCAGGACACACTGACAGAGAGCATCGGTTCTGGTAACTGTTCTTACCCAAAAGTCATGTTTTATTTTTTACATAGTATGTAACTACAACTGGTGGATCCTGTAGGCAGAATGACCCACAGCACAAGGGCTTCTCCTAAGATGGCTGAAAATACGTTGCTCATTTAAATTATGACCTTTATAAAACTGCTCTCAGAGTCCAGAAGAGGAGGCAGGTCCGTTCACAAGGATGAGATGCTGGGGCGCGAGGGTGTTGATGATGATATATTGAGAGTCTCAAGGTCCCTCGTGGCCCCCTTTCCTTACTTTGCCTTAAAAGAAGCTGCGTCTGAGTCAGAGCCCATAGAGTCTGGGTCTTCAGTTGTCACCTCATCCGAGGGAAGCAAATGATCTCTTCCATTTTGTCACTGTTTTCAGCATTTCATTGCTTATGCTGTGGTTTTTGTTTTAATTTTTTTAATTGAAGTCAAATTAACAGACGGTATTATATTAGTTTCAGGTATACAGCATATTGGCGCAGCGGTTCTGTACGTTACGCGGTGCTCACACAAACGTGATCTTCACAGTCACCATCCGGTGTCGCTACCACATTGTTGAGTGTACTCCCTGTGCTGCACTTTTCATGGTTAGGTTGTTTAAGGAGAGACGTCCTCATAACTCTTGCAGCTTTCTCTTGCTTTCTCCTCCTCTTCCTCCCCTCTTACTTTGGGGCAAACTGCAGCTTTTTTTGCAGGGACTACATACTTTCCTCAGTAATGTGATGCCTTTATCTAGGGAGCTGGCCTGAGAACTCCCCATTGGGGCCTTTAATTAGAAACTACAAAAGAACAGTTGTGGTGTTAGAGTCACCCAGTCATATTCCATTAGTTTTGTGTGGCCCCATATGGGGTCAGCTCCTTTCATTTAGCTTCTCAGACACAGTGGGGTTTTTGTGAAATTAATGATATTATGTTACACTGAAGACATACCTCCGGATTATTTGCAACACCGGTTTGCCACAGTGTTGTAGATGTGACAAGGGTGGGGGTCGGGGCGAGAATCCACATTGTGGACACCTGTTAGGCTAGAGTTATTAAGGGGAACAGTAATGCGTGACAACTCACTGGGCCTCCCTTTAATATAGAGCTTTCCATCTGTTGCAGTGCCCCTTAATTTTTATTAAATTGATTGTCTTAATCTGGAGAGAAAGGAGATTTTTGTATCTGCCAGCTTCAACTCCATTTGCCTTATAATAAACACATCTTTCCTGTTTTCATTTTTCTTCCCAGCTGTCGGCCAAGCTCACCCACCTTCCGATGCTCATTTCCATGAGGCTGGAGTTTCTGAGAATCCTGTGCAGCCACGAGCATTACCTCAATCTGAACCTCTTCTTTATGAATGCTGATACTGCTCCAGCATCCCCCTGCCCCTCCATCTCTTCCCAGGTGATCAGCTACTGAAAAAATTCCTCAAGCTCTTTGATTTAATTAGTTGAGTCATTTATTACTATAAAGGTTGGTCTTGTTAATTAAAAGACAAATCAAGCTATTCACACTGGACCACTTGATCCAGATACACACAAGTATGGTACCCAAAGTTGCGCCATCTAACTGATCATTTACAAGGTACGCGATTGGTTTCTTCCTAGGCTCAAGGGTCTGCTGAGGCCAGGAAGAGCAAGGAATCCATACACATTATCAGAATTTAGAAAATCATAAATAAGTCACGTAGCTTCCTCTGTCTGGCATTAATCATCTTGCCACATTAGGTGGACCATCTTCTTTGCTCACTTTCCTTTTCCTGAACCCCAGAACCATAAAATTCATGAGATTGCATATTCCTTTATATTAATTCCAAAATGATCTACTAGTGGTTTTCAATACTGGTATTATATCTTTGAGCTATCCTAGAACTTTCTATTAATACTGTTATAAAATGGAGTTGGGTGCAAGATGAGTCCATCTTGAATTATATTCCAGATAATTTAGTTCTTGAAGCACTAAAAAGACCTTGTCATAAACGAATGCAACAGTCTCTTTTATAGAGAGTGTATTTCTAATGAGTCTTGTTCTTTATCTGCCACAAAAACAAACAAACAAACAAAAAAACACTTGTATACTATTTAGAGACAAGACTTGGGCTGACGTGGCTAATCTTTTTTTGTAACAGTTTCTCACAGGTTAGGTTCAGCGGGCCCCAGATTCTAGAGGTATTATGCAAATACAGAATTCCAGAGTCAAATAAATTTTGGAAACCCTGTGTTAACTGGTTTGTTCGCATTAGGCCACCAAAGAATCCCTAACTTGTTAGTGTAAATTGTAAATACCCAAGGGGTGGAGGAGAAAAGTATTTAATAACCACTGATTCCCAAAGTGATTTCACTATTGGAAACCTTTTTTTTTCCTCCATAGATTTCTCAAGGGACTCCTGCCCTCTAGAAAAACTTTAAGGAAATGCTGTTTTACAAGACAAATCAGTAGCTCAGGGCAGCAAGCAAGATTTCTCCATATTAGGTTCTATTTTTGTTGCGTATTCCTTAATACTAATACAAAGGTGAAGGTTTGTCTTACTAATTAAAAGAAAAAAAAAAACTTAGCCATTTATGCCAAGTAGCAGGAGCCAGTTGTCAGCCACATGACCGTCTCCTTGTGCACTGGGGAGGATTGCACTTACAGCATCAATTCCAAATGGGCCAACTTTGTCCTGAGTCTTCTGCCCCATTTCCCTTCTGACTACCCCAGGGAGTTAGCAACCCTGGGGCCGAGGCCGAGCCTCGGATTTCCAGAGACGCTTTCCATTCCTTTAGTGCAATGTACAGTGTGCCCCCAAGATAACACAGGAATTATCTAGGACTGGTAAGTCTCACACTTCCCTCCCCGACTCCCCTGCTAGTTCTAGCCAGCAGAATTCGGGCAGTATGCAGAAGCTGTACTCAGAAGTGTAGCTGAGGAAACAGGGTCCTCAAATCAAGGAGGCAGTTTGTAGGAGAGGCATTCCCTGCTCAAAAGCCCCAGCATGGGACACAGTGCCCGTTTCCCTAGGTTTCCTGATCCACATGATATCCTTGGACTTTCATCTTTGCTTCTGATCTGGGGTGGGGAAGGGAGTATGAGTCTTTTTGTGAGAGACCCTGAGGGCTCTGTTTTCATCTTTCCCAGCTGACGGTTCTCTGTCTGTGGGGATGGGAAAGCAAAGTGACCACCCGAAGTACAGCTCCCACCTGGGGACTCTCCCTGGGAAGTGCTTACAAAGCCTCCCTTCAGGCAGCCCAGGCTCCTTAAACACTGGCCATTGTGATTTGAATTCCCGGTCCTTGTTCCTTATGGAACTGCTCCTTGCATTTCTTTCTTTCTTTTTTTTTTTTAACAGCATCTCAGTTTATTTTTTTTATTTTAATTTTTTTTAATTTAAATCCTTGCATTTCTGTAGAACTCGAGCTCCTGCTCCAGTTTCCAGGACCAGAAGATTGCCAGCATGTTTGATCTGACCCCGGAATACCGTCAGCAGCACTTCCTCACCGGACTTCTCTTTACTGAACTGGCTGCTGCCCTGGATGCTGAAGGAGAAGGGTATGCGTCTGACATGTAAACTGGAATGCAAAGCAGAAACAAAACAAAACAAAAACAAAAGCCAAAAAAACCCCCACAAAAACCAAAAGCTCCTTACTAAAGTTTGCGGTCCAGCCTCTCCTACTTGGCAAAAAAACTCTACCATTCACCAGCTCTGAAGAGTGGAAGTATCCATGTGTTGAGAAAAAGGTGCTCAGGGGAACGTGGAAAGGCATGAGGGACAGAGAGAAACCCTCATAAAATGGCTTTTTCCAGCCACTTATTCATTGAGAAGAACTACTACAACAGCCTTCCCGGGGATGCCTTGATTAGTGAACTTAGGAACAAAGCCCTTTATAAGATATGCCCCAGGTGTGATCTGTGTACACACAGGGGAAGCAACAAGATGCTGCTTGGCTTCATGTTGACCAAGGAAGTGGCCGCTGATGGGAAGGCAGTCACCCAGTGTGCAGATTAGGTTTCTTGCAGGGAGACCTTCCCATGTTGAAAGAGATGCCCCGGGTCCAGGGCTTATAAATCCTTTCACCTTTTATAAGCCTGATCACCCAGGGGCTTGTGGCAGGATCTAGTCTTGAAGTCAGTGGACAGGGATGGAGATGGACCCACCCCTTCTTTCCTTCTCTCCCTGTGCTCCCTGAGCCATAGGATTAGAAAACCACCATCTGCCCAATTGGATGGAAGGAGACAATGCCTTCCAAAATATTATACATTCCATTCAACACTTAGCAAATACCTACCATGGGGTGGACACAGACACAGTCTGGAGTATATCAGAGATACATCAGTGCACAAAACAGACAAAAGTCCCTGCCCCCATAGAACTCACCATTCGGGGACTCAGATCCAGAGATCGTTAGGATTGGAAGATAATTCAAGCTTCGCCCTTTCGGTGTTCGGGTTAGGCACGAAGAATGGAAGGAACCTGCCCAAAGTTACATGGCAGAACACATCCAGAGCCACGGTCTCCAGAGTCTTTCCTGGGGTATACCCCCAGTACCACACCATCGCCCTCCCTGGAAAACCTCTCCCTACGACTCCTCTGTTTTTCCTTCCTCTGCTAAAGAAGTTTCTGGACTAAAGTATGCTGATTAGTGGCAGCATCGCTATGTGTTGACAGATTTTTGTCTAATCGGAAGTTTTCAAATTTTCTCTGAGTGCTTATAATTTCGTGAAGGAAACAGTGATAGAAGCACCTTCAGCTTATGTTAACTGCTGCAATCACAAAAGTATCCTAAGCGCTTTGACCATACTGATGTTGGCCAAGTGAATGTCTGTCTCTGCCTCCCAGGAGGTCAGTGTGGGAGACGGAATGTTCTTCCGGAAATTCAGGTCCTGAGTGCATCCTTAGAGAGCTTCAGTCTCCTCTTCTCTCAATCCTAACTACACTGCTCTCAAGTTTCTCAGCAGAACTTTCTACCCTGTAACTAACATAAATTCCAACAGCAACACAAAGTGCCGTGATGTATAAGGTACTGAGAATGAGGTTTGAGCACAAAGAAAATCGCCTTCATGTACAAACACACACACACACACACGTTTTTCCTTAATTTTCCTTTGCTAGCACTGATCCATGTGACATCTGAAAGTACTCTTTAGTATTTACATTAGCAGAAGTTTCTAATTTCCATTTCCCTTCTACTGAGACGTCAAGGGCAACAGCCTTGACATCTATTTTGATTCCTCATAAAATTGTTGCTGTTATTTTACTAGCAACAGAGTAGAGTATGTTCAGAGGTCATCATGTAATTTTCAGTCAGGTGGGTATGTTCTTCAAACACACTCACGCACGCACACACGTACATGCACATACACACACAGTACCTTTTCTACCCCCCAGAGGGTAAGTAATTAAGAGTGTCTCTCCTTTGGCAACACAATAATCCCTGATTTCTGGGTTGTCAGTTACTCCCCTGGAAAGTCATTAGAAATATTGTCACATACTTATTAGTAACTTTACCATGAGGGCTAAAACCTCAGAAAAATCTTCTTTAACAATACTTCCTCATCATCAGTACTTCCTTTTGCTGCCAATACAATTAATAGACTCACCAACACCTGCCCATCTGAAGGGCAAGGGCCAGTGGGCATGTCTCAGTAGCTGGACTTCTGAAAGGAGCCACAGCTCCAGTTTCTAAGGGTCTCTCTAGAACCCCCTTACCTGGGGATGCCCACAAATGTCCACACATCATTAAATCCCTAGTGTTTTTCAAGCTTGTGGAAATTATCTAGCATCTTTTTGTTATGCTACCAAATGGTTAAAGACTTAATTCCAATCCTTCACATGCTCTTCCAGAAAATAGAAGGGAGAGGACCCTTTCCAACTCATTCCATGAGGCCGGCATTACCCAGATACCAAAAGCAGATAAAAGACTTCACAAGAAAACTGCACACTGATATGACTGCAGATATAAATATCCTCAACAAAATACTGGAAAACTGAATTCAACAACGTATAAAAGGGATTATTCGCTGTAGCTACATAGGATTTATCCTAGAAACGCAAGATTGGTTTAACATCTGAAAATCAATTGATATGATACACTCTATGCATAGAATAAAGGATGAAACCCATTCAGTCATCTCAATAGATGAAGAAAAAGCTTTTGCCAAAATCTAATACCCTTTCTTGAAAAAACACTCAATAAATCCTATAGAAATAGAAGAGCAGTTCCTCAACCTGAGAAAGGGCGTCTATGAAAAACCCACAGCTAACATTGTACTTATCAGTCAAAGACTGATTGCTTTCCTTCCAAGACCAGGAACAAGATAAGATTATCCACTCGTGCTACTGCTATTTTATTCGTCATTGTACTGGAAGCCCTACCCAGAGCAAGTAGGCAAGAAAATGAAATAAAGGCACCCATATTGGGAAGGAAGAAGTAAAACTATCTCTGTTCACAGATGACATGATTTGTTTTTAGAAAGTCCTATGGAACCCACTAAAAGCCTATTAAAGATAATAAATGTGTTCAGCAAGGTTGCAAGGTACAAGATCAATATGCAAAAATCAATTATATTTCCATATCCACACAAACAATGTGGAATGAAATTAAGAAAACAACTCCATTTAAAATAGCATCAAAAAATAATAAAAATCATAGGACTAAATTTTTTAGCAAAAGAAGTGTAAGACTTGCACACCAAAAACTATAAAATACTTTAGAAATAAAAAGATCTAAACAAGTGGAGATTCATGACATATTCATGGATCAGAAGACTTAATACTACTAAGATGGCAATACTCCCCAAGTTGATCTACAAGGTCAGTGCAACTCCTCTCAAAATTCCAGCTGGATTCTTTGCAGATATTGACAAGCTGACCCTAAGATTCATATGAAAATTCAAGGGACCCAATATAGCCAAAACAGTCTTAAAAAAGAACACAATTGGAGGGCTCACATTTCCTGATTTCAAAATCTACTACAAAGCAGTAGTAGTGGTTCTGCCGTAAAGATAGACATATCGATCAATGCAGTTGAATTAAGAGTCCAGAAATAAATCTTCACATTTATAGTTAATTGACTTTTGACAAGGGTGCCAACACAATCCAAGGGGAAAGAGTAGTGTGTTCAACACATGATGCTGGTGCAACAACTGGCCATCCACATGGAACAGAATGAAGTTGGGTCCCTGTCTCATACCATGTGCAGAAGTTAACTCAAAATGATCAAAGACCTCAATGTAAGTGTTGAAACAATGAAACTCTTAGATGAAATCATAGAGATAATCTTCATGAAATAGGATCAGGCAATGGCTTCTTAGATCTGATGCCAGAAATAGGCACAATGAAAGAAAAAAAGTAGCTAAGTTAGACTTCTTGAAAGTGAGAACTTCTGTGATATATAGGATATCATCAAGAAAATGAAAAGACAATGCACAGAATGGGAGAAAATATCTGCAAATCACAGATCTAATAAGGGATTTGTGCCCATTATATAATTTTTTAAAGATTTATTTATTTTAGAGAGAGAGAGTGCACGTGCACACGTGGGGAAGGGGCAGAGGGAGAGGGAGAGAGAGAGAATCCCAAGCAGACTCCCCACTGAGTGCGGGAGCCTGACATGGGGCTTGATCTCATGACCTATGAGATCATGACCTGAGCTGAAATTATGAGTCAGAGGCTTAACTGACTGAGCCTCCCAGGCTACCCCCTCTATATATAATTTTTAAATCTTACAACAATAACAAAAAGACAAGTAACTCAATTTTTTAATAGACAAGGGTCAGAATAGACATTTCTCCAAAGAAGAGATGACCAATAAGCACATGAAAAAAGTACTCAACCACATTAACCATCAGGGAAATGTGTATCAAAACCAGATAAATACCCCTTCTCTCTTAGTTCCTTCAGGCAACTGTAACAAAAACACCATAGCGTAGGTGGCTTATAAACAACAGAAATTTATTTCTCATAGTTCTGGACGCCAGGAAGTCCAGGATCAAGGTGCTGGCAGATTCAGTGTCTGATGAGGACCCACTTCCTAGTTCATAGGTGGTCATCTTCTTGCTGTATTCTCTTATGGCTGAAGGCAAGAGAGCTCTCTGGGGTCTCTCATAAGGGCACTAGTCCCATGCATGAGGACTCCACCCTCATGACCTGATTCCCTCCCAAAGGCCTCTCCTCCTAATACCATCACACTAGGAATTAGGTTTAAACATACGAATTTTGGGAGGACACAAACATTCAGTCCGTAGCACCTTCATACCCACTAGGATGGCCATAATAAAAAGATAAATATTAACTAGTGTTGGCAGAGAGAAAATGGAAACTTTTCCCAGGGTGGGGGGGATGTAAAATGGTGTATCCATTGTTGAAAACAGTTTGGTGGTGGGGCGCCTGGGTGGCTCAGTTGGTTAAGCATTGGACTTCAGCTCAGGTCATGATCTCAGGGTCCTGGGATTGAGCCTCTGGTCAGGCTCCACACTCAGTGAGGAATCTGCTTGTCCTTATCCCTCTCTCTCTGCCCTTTCCCCTGCTCATGCTTTCTCTCTCTCTCTTGCAAGTAAATAAAATCTTAAAAAGAAAACAGTCTGGTGGTTCCTCTAAAGGTTAAATATAGAGTTACCACAAAATCCAGTAATTCTACTCTGAGGTATGGAGTAGACTTCATATCCAAGAGAAGTAAACTTATATCCATACAAAAGCTTATACACAAATATTCAAAGCAACATTAATAATTCATAATAGCCAAAAAGTGGAAATAATCCAAATATCCATCAATTGATGAATGGGTTATTAAAATGTGATCTGGGGCTCCTGGGTGTTTCAGTCGGTTAGGCAGCTGACTCTTGATTTTGGCTCAGGTCACGATCTCAGGGTCGTGAGATCGAGCCCTATGTCAGGCTCCACACTGAGCGTGGAGTCTACTTAAGATTCTCTCCTCCTTCCTCTCCCTTTGCCCCTCTCCCCTACCTCAAACCCCCCACCTCAAAATAAAACGTGATCTATCTGCACAATGGAATATTACTCAACAATAAAAAGGAATGAAGTACCAAATGCTACAATATGTTGGACTTTGAAACATCAAACCCAGGACGTGAACACAGGCAGTCTGTTTCTGGATTCTAGACACTTCTACCCTCTTTTATTTGGTTTTCACATGTCACCCCAATGATCAGGAGCATTCTGATTCCTCCTTATTAAGAGCATTTTGGCTGATCTCCCTTCACCATAACCTCTAGCTTTCTGTGTTGTGCCAATAGGATCAGCAAAGTGCAGAGGAAAGCGGTCAGTGCCATCCACAGCCTTCTGAGCTCTCACGACCTGGACCCGCGCTGTGTCAAACCAGAAGTGAAGGTCAAAATCGCTGCCCTCTACCTGCCTTTGGTTGGCATTATTTTGGATGCTTTGCCTCAGCTCTATGACTTTACAGGTAATGATGCCTTCGTGTCCTTCCTTGGATTGATGGGGGCGCCTGCCAAGTGCCCCACTGGAATGAAGTTTCTGCTCTTAGCTCTAGTGCTGATATGTTTGTGTGAGCAGTTTTCCACACTGGTGCTCTCCAGATGTTTTTCATATAAGTCCCAATAAGTTTTGGGGGTTTTGGGGGTTTGGTTTTTTTTCTTCTTTTTTGGTTCCTATAAGTTTTTCATTTGTTTGTTTTGTAAAGGACCACAGTCATGTGTGTGTGTTTTAAAATATTTTTTATTTTATTTTATTTTTTATTTTTTATTTTTTTTAAA